>NC_066890.1:36019698-36124698 GCF_022985175.1 Labeo rohita
AAAGTAATTAGTTTTTAGAGTAAAATAATAACATAAGTGACTGGACTAAAGGAATACATGTGGATATGGGGTCAATTAAGGTGACGTTTCTTTGATGTGCAGTTAATAAATCTGACTTGCTCATTGCAGTACAATTTGCAGTGTGTGCATTATTGAAACTGGTGTATTTTATCCTCTCTTATAAATATTGAGTATTTGTTTATTTTGTTATAAGGGTCCTTTTTTGAAATTGAGATTTATACATCATCTGAAAGCTTAAATAAGCTTTACATTGATGTATTTGTTAGGATAGGACAATATTTGACCAACTATTTGAAAATAAATGCAAAAAATTAAACTATTGAGAAAATCACCTTTAAAGTTGTCCAGATGAAAGTCTTAGCAATGCATTTTACTAATCAAAAAGATATATTTACGGTTGGAAGTTTACAAAATATCTTCATGGAACATGATTTTTACTTAATATCCTAATGATTTTTGGCATAAAAAACAAAATTGATCATTTTGACCCATACAATGTATTTTTGGCTATTCCTATAAATATACCCGTGCTACTTAAGACCAGGTCCAGGGTCACATATGTGACCCTGGATCAGGGTCACATATGTGACCCTGGATCACAAAACCAGTCATAAGGGTCATTTTTTCTAAATTGAGATTTATACATCATATGAAAGCTGAAAAAATTAGCTTTCCGTTGATGTATTTGTTAGGATAGGACAATATTTGACCAACTATTTGAAAATAAATGCAAAAAAATAAAATATTGAGAAAATCACCTTTAAAGTTGTCCAGATGAAATTCTTAGCAATGCATATTACTAATCAAAAAGATATATTTACGGTTGGAAGTTTACAAAATATCTTCATGGAACATGATTTTTACTTAATATCCTAATGATTTTTGGCATAAAAGACAAAATTGATCATTTTGACCCATACAATGTATTTTTGGCTATTCCTGTAAATATACCCGTGCTACTTAAGACCAGTCATAAGGGTCATTTTTTCTAAATTGAGATTTATACATCATATGAAAGCTTAAATAAGCTTTCCATTGATGTATTTGTTAGGATAGGACAATATTTGACCAACTATTTGAAAATAAATGCAAAAAATTAAAATATTGAGAAAATCACCTTTAAAGTTGTCCAGATGAAATTCTTAGCAATGCATATTACTAATCAAAAAGATATATTTACGGTTGGAAGTTTACAAAATATCTTCATGGAACATGATTTTTACTTAATATCCTAATGATTTTTGGCATAAAAGACAAAATTGATCATTTTGACCCATACAATGTATTTTTGGCTATTCCTATAAATATACCCGTGCTACTTAAGACCAGGTCCAGGGTCACATATGTGACCCTGGATCACAAAACCAGTCATAAGGGTCATTTTTTCTAAATTGAGATTTATACATCATGAAAGCTGAAAAAATTAGCTTTCCGTTGATGTATGGTTTGTTAGGATAGGACAATATTTGGTTGAAATACAACTATTTAGAAATCAGGAATCTGAGGGTGCAAAAAAATCAAAATATTGAGAAAATTGCCTTTAAAGTTCTTCAAATAATGTTCTTAACAATGTATATGACTAATCAAAAATTAAGTTTTCGTACATTTACAGTAGGAATTTTACAAAATATCTTTATGGAACATGATCTTTACTTAATTTCCTAATGATTTTTGCCATAAAAGAAAAATCAATAATTTTGACCCATACAATGTATTTTTGGCTATTGCTACAAATATACCCCAGCGACTTAAGACTGGTTTTGTGGTCCAGGGTCACATATAGCATTACATTGTAATATAACATAAGATTAAAAACATTATTACTATTTATTTATTTAAATAAATAAATCTCATCTTGTCAGTACTGTAGTTTCATGGTATCTGTTATTATTGAATCACACAGCTAAAATGATGTGCAAAGATCCTTTTTTAGCAAATTAAGACATTTTATACGTGCACTCATTGTCCCTGGGGACAACTTCTACTGTAGTTGCCTCACGGGGCCTCCATCACACTGGGAGCCCTCCAGAAAACAAAATAAAACAGGAGAGGCTTTAGCTTCCATGGAATATGGGTTTGTTGCTTTTGAGCACCATAATGTGCTCCACATGCTTGGAACGGTGTCAATGGTGTCACTCTGTTAAGGGTTACAAAGGGACAACACTGAAGAGGTCCTTTGAGGACATGCGAAAACAACTCCTCAGAGACGTCAGTGATAGGCATTTTACTTGGTATGACAGATCAAAACTACAACATGATTTTGAGCCATAGAATCTATACAATTAAACAATTCACAATGTCCATCTCTAGCCTAAGAGACACTGTGTAGGCTAAGTAGTGAATTGGCAGTTTAATCAGATGCGTGCTTTTGGATAGTTGACATGTTCCAGCAATGTCTACTGAAAGCATTATTTGTATGTTTAAAAACCGTGAACGGTTACAGCAATGAAAAGGTATTCCTATTCCTATCATTTGTCAGCTACCCATATGCTATGAAACAACTGCTGAATATTGTTTGGACGTCATGTTGAGTGAGATTCTTGGTCAGTGTTCCTGTTTTTGGGTCACTGGGGGATAAGTGACTTTATATAAATAATCAACTATACAACCCCCTTTGGCATTAATTTAAAACTTCAAAGTACTTGCAATTTTTACATTCTGATATCAAGCTGGTAAAGCCCATCAGGTCATATCTATGTTCAAATGCATTCACAGAGGAAGCCTTATACCTTCATAAACAAAGAAACCCTTGTCACCTTGGAACTAATTGTCCTTGTGTGCAACAGTCGTTGAGAACAAACTAAAGAATTGGATAAGTTGGTTTGTTGGGATCCTGGTGTGGTCAATGGTTTAAGCAGGAACTATTTTGTCAGGGACAAGGTAAAGGTTATTTTCACTTCCCCTCTGGTCCAGAGCCGTTAGGGCTTGTTGTCGTTGAGACTCAAGAAGCTCTCAAGAGCAGCCGCAAAGGTCTACGACCATCGAAGGGATTTTTCCGTAGATTATCTGCTCACGGTCGTTGAAATACAGCATGTTTATGGGCGACATCTTGGTGGGTGTGCAGCAGGGGCCTGCGCTGCCCCGAGGGTTGGCCTTGTTGACGATGTGACTGTGGGGGTACTTCTGCACGCATTCGCCAGAGCAGTAATTGGCCTTGTAGCGCTTGGGGGCAATTATCCAGTCCCACCCGAATTCCTCAAAGTCAACGGTGAGTGGATACCGGCAGCAACGTGACTCAGTGGAGTGTTCATCACAATCGAGGCCAGTGTCTCGTCTGGACCGTTTGCCATTGTCTGATATTTTCACCTCCAGGAAGGGTTGCTGGAAGGGCGGACATGAGAACAATTAGCCACAATTAGTCATGGTAATTTAAGTTCAAAAGTGCAATTAAGCACATACTTGACTTTTTACAGGAACAAGCCCTTCCCCCCTTGAATGTATCTTGTCCTCCACCATTACCCTGAAAATTCTTTAAGCTTTGGCAGGATCTACCAAGATGAATAAGTTTTGACAACATCTTGAAGATGTGTTAAAACTCCACAGGGGTGTCCAAACTTGGTCCTGTAGGGCCACTGTCCTGCAGAGTTTAGCTTCAGCCCTAATTAAACACACCTGAACACACCTTACTAAGCATACTGGAAACTTCCAGGCATGTGTGGTGAGGCAGGTTGGAGCTAAACTCTGCAGGACACTGGCCTTCCTGGAACGGGTTTGGACACCCCTACTTTGTCCACTAGACCAGTGGTTCCCAACCACATTCCTGGAGATTCCTGGAGGTCCCTCGGCAGTGCATATTTTGCATGTCATCTTATTCAAAAGCACCTGATTCTGGTCATTAACTTGTTAGTAGAAACTCCAAGACCTGAAATCAGTGTGTCGGACAAAATGTGCAGTGTTGGGGGGCCTCCAGGAACAGGGTTGGAAACCATTGCACTAGAAGGGGTCTCCAAACTCGGTCCTGGAGGGCTGGTGTCCTGCAGAGTGTAGCTTCAACCATAATTAAACACACCTGCACTAGCTAATCAAGGTCTTACTAGGCATACTAGAAACTTCCAGGTGAGTTCAGGCACGTTGGACCTAAACTCTGCAAGACACTGGCCCTCCAGGACCGAGTTTGGGCAACCCTGCTCCAGGCATTTGTGTTGAGGCAAGTTGAAGCTAAACTCTGTAGGACACCAGCTTTCCAGGACTGAGTTTGGAGACCCTTGCTGTAAGGTAAGACCACCTACACCAGGGGTGCCCAGTCCTGTTCCTGGAGATCTGCTATACCTGCAGAGTTCAGTTCTAACCCTGATCAAACACACCTGTCTGTAATTTTCAAGTGCTCCTGAAGATATTTATTAGTTGGTTCAGGTGTGTTTGATCAGGGTTGGAGCTACACGTTCATAAATCTTTGGCAGAATTAAAGTTTGTCCAGCATTTGATGCATGCATCGACTTACCAGTCCTTCTTCTCCAGATTCTGCGGAGGTCACAGCCAGATCATTTCCATTTGCGTCAAAGGCCTTGATTTCTATCCCAAAGTTACTCTCAGGCTGTTTGAGCCACAACTGCAACAGCTGCTTCATGTCAATGTGCTGCCAGGAGTTTGTCTGGGCGTTCACGTCAATTTTCTGTGCACGTATTCTGGAGTGGTTGTTCCCTTCGGACCTCAGGTGAGATATCTGGATGAAGACTGTGGTTGGCTCCTCAGCTGGTCGGAGGTAAATCCAGAGCAGGGCCTTGAGGATGCTGTTAGGCATAATCTTTGGGCTCAGTGAGAACATGCAACACTTCGGCATTCCCTCAAGATGGGTGATGGCTTGAGCTGCAAGGTATGAAATTTACTAAGACCATGTAAACCAGGGCTGGGTAACTCCAGTTCTGGAGGGCCACTGTCCTGCAGAGTTCAGCTCCAACCCTAGTCAAACACACCTGAACAAGCTAATCAGTGCCTTCAAGATCACTAGAAAACTACATGTAGGTGTATTTGATTAGGGTTGGAACTAAACTCTGAACAGTGGCCCTCCAGCATCGAAGTCATCCTGATGTACACTTTTTTCACCTTATACTCTCAGGAATAAAATGTGCAAAATTTGTACCTTCAGAGGTACTAGAAATTGTTACGAGAGCAGAACCCTTAAAGGAACAACTTAGCATCTTATTTACCCCTAAGGGTTCACAGTAGTACTCTAAGGTACTAATATGCACCTTTCTGGGGCAGATAAGATACAAAGTTGTCCCTTTAGGGCAGGGTCACCACACTTGGTCCTGGAAGGCCAGTGTCCTACAGAGTTTAGCTCCAACCTTAATCAAACACACCTGAACCAGCTAATCAGGGTCTTAATAGGTATACTTGAAACTTCCAGGCAGGTGTGTTGAGGCAAGTTGGAGCTAAACTCTGCAGGACACCGGCCCTCCAGAATCAAGTTTGGGGACCCCTGCTTTAGGGGTACAACAGCCACATTGACACGCTGTTGTGACATCCCTAAATTATTTCTCCTAAGACCACTGTCCTGCAAATATAAGTTCTTCAAAAACTGATTACTTGAAAGTTCCAGAGAGGTGTGTTTTATTATTACTTTTGGAACAAAAAACTGCGGGACACCGGGGCAGAGTTGCCTATCTCTGCAAAAGTTTATGCCAAAATCCTAAATTCCTAAATCCTAAACAAAATTAAAGTTCTCCAAACAGTATAAAAACCTTCATTAATCTTTCTTTACTCTTTACTTTTTCTGCTGACATTGGTGGAAAATATAAATCACCACAGTTTGGCTTGGCATTAATGGAGTAAGTACTGTATTTAGGCAGAAACTGAAATTTCCATTGAAATTCTTTGAAAAGTTCCATTATTTTCACAGGCCAAATGTGCTTTGTATGTTGTCTCTTGGTGCACAGCTTTGCGTAAAACAAGGTTTGTTGCCTTTGGCCAGCTTCCAGCAACAGCTGAATGAATGAACTATAGTCAGTTCATAGTCAACCCTTTCAGATAATACAATGGCCCCTTAAAAATTTTAACATTAAAGCCACACTTTAGAAAGTATGAATGCATTCAAAAACAAACCAAGTAGCATCTGCAAATGAAGTCACTTAACATACATTCTTTGTGACCTTTGTGTCCCAATATGTTTGTGGTTACTATATATTGCAGTGCATCATGGTACTTACGTTCTGTGGCCATGGTAATGATGGTCTCACTGCTGCCACCTTGTTCCTCATCCTCACTAATGCCTCCATTTTGGTCATACTGATCCAGGAGCTCTTGCAGTGGAGGTGCCTTGGGTAAGAGTAGCTTGACTGTATCTCTGCTTATATTCGGAGCCTGTTCAAGTCGCAGGATGCTCAAAATCTGAGACTTAATGGAGTGCAGGCGCATGAGTTTACTCTGCTGTCTAAACTGACAGGTCGTGCACTGGCCATTGTCGTCTCCAGTCGTCACAAATGCTTGCGATGTTGTTGTTGTTGTTGTTGTTGCTGCAGTTGCTGCACTCAGGTTCTGACTGTGTGACCCCAGCACACTCCAAAAGCTCAGATAAAGAAGGATAAACATGGTTTCTGATGTGTCTTTGTAGACAGTTACGCATTTGGGAACAGACAGCCTTTTATGCAATCTCTCCAAACAGCACTGGACAGATGTTCAGCCTCCCAGGCAGTTTTATACTTAAGATTCCCTGCTGTTAGATATCGCATGATTGGTGGGATTGATAAGAACAAGTCCAGATGAGATACCACAGAGAGCTTCACGTCTTTGAGTTTTGATTTGAGGATTTTCAGGGACTGTCTATTTTGTTATATCCTATAAATTTCATGTGCAAATACCATAAATCTCATATGAATTTCTCAAGAGTGGTAGGTTGTTTTGAAAGGTTTTTAAAGTGTTGCTGTTAAGTGTTTCTTGGTGGTTTCTATGGGTTTCTGAGTGATTTTAGCTTGCTGCTATAATTGTGTAGTGTGCATAGTAGTCGCTAAGTTGTTTTGGATCAAGTGGAGTACATCCCAGATTTTTCTCAAGGCAAAAAATCTCTCAACTAATGCTTTTAAATGTACATGAGAGGCAGTTGGTATTACCCCTGCTAAAAAACAATAGACACTATCACGAAATCTGTAACAGTTTTACTGGTTATATTGGAAACTGTAATGGACCATGTTGGTCTCTACTGGTAATTGGTCACCTTCTATTGGTGGCTTGTTAAAACCAATAAACCCTAAGGGAATATGTCCCAAAACACACTACAGAAAACAATTTTTAATGGGTTTTTTTTTAATGTAGTGGAAACCGTTAGAACTTTCTGTGATGGTTCTATTGTTCTTTTCAGTAGGGACATTACGATAATATATAAGGTTAAATTAAACTGATTTGTATACAAGTGCTTAAATTACACTCAATTAAGTTTCTATAATGCTAAAGTTACTATTACATAATTATAATTCTTCTCCAAAGGGGTTTGCTGAAATATAAATATTTAAATTCTGTCATAAAAACATGACATATTTATTCAAACATAAATTAAATACTGAAGAACATACAAAATTATAATGAATATGTTATATGGTGGATATATTTAGCAAAATCTAGAGTTAATTTGTCTAGCTGACCAGTTTATGCCTGAGGTAAATGTGACGTGACATTGTTTACAAGCTGTTATATTGACGATTGAACACTGATTGAACGATTACATGAGGATACGGATTTTGGTAAGTTGTACTCTTTCTTTTAACAAACCTTTGGGTGTTCATTCATGTTTGTTTCGTGCTGAAACGAAGGAGACGATCAGTTCACGTACCGCTTCTCTTGAACTGAGGCGCCAAAGCGATCTGTCACGCCACATTAAAACGCGCCAAAACGCGTTAGAATTTTGAATCTGAGACGTTTTCTGACTGAAAACAGGCTAGACTAATCGAAAATGAGAATCGATTAAAATCGATTTTTTTTTTACCCAGGCCTATAGTGCGCAGCTGATAGTATGCACCTGAAAATGAGTGTATAAGTAAACACAACCTTTTTTATATTGATGAATGCTTTGACTCAGGAATATGCAGAAATGATTACTGAGGACATTATTGCTACAGCTGTCCTGTAGCAACTTCAGACACAAATGTCTCTCCTCTATCTCTCTTTTTCAGCAGTGTGGCATTAATAGATGCATACATAACAACAGATGACAGCTAGGCAAGAATAGAGGAAGTGGGATATTAAGGGTGGCTTTTGGTGGGTCAGTCACTGCACCACCTGCTGGTGGATCATCAAGTTCTTTCAGAACAACTAACACTCCTCAGTGAGGTAAAATCAGGTGTAATGGAGAATAAACCAGTTTTTAATGAAATATTTGCAATGATAAAACCAAAATCATTAATCTGTTGGTTATTTGATCAGTTTATTGGAGGCATGTTAGTGTACATAATGACCAATCATTACAACTATAAGATCTACCTTGGATTTAGACACAGGATGAGTCAGATTATTCAGAATATGACACCACAAACCACAACTCTGTTTTAATTAATGAAAAATATCAGGCTCGTTTGCATACCTATAAAGTGTTGCACTGCAATTGCTTCACTTATTACATTGTCACTCACTTTAAATTAGTTTGTTGGAAGTGGCAAGAAAGGTATTTCTGGATTGTCTATTGAAATATGAGAGCTGCTTGTCTGTGCAAACCTCGCTGCTGTTATCCTAAAATATTTGGTTGGTTGCCAGTGCATTGAAAAGTTGTTGCTATGATCTTCTGGCTGTTTGCTTATTGTCAAAAGAAGCACCCTGTTATTCTTGTCACACCTTTAGTGTAAGTTTGCAAGATTTGTTTTTGCCAAAAAGCCATCCTTAAATTGATAGTTCACCCAAAAAATGAAAATTCTGCATTAATTACTCACCCTCATGTTGTTCCAAACACATAAGACCTTTTCATCTTCAGAACACAGATTAAGATATTTTTGATGAAATCTGAGCGCTTTCTGACCTTGCATAGACAGCAATGCAACTACATTGATAAAATAGTCTAGGAAACACAGTGGTTCAACCGTAATTTTATGAAGCTACAAGAATACTTTTTTTGAACTTGGTAGTTCATCCAGAGTCAAAACGCTCTCGGATTTCATCAAAAATATCTTAATTTGTGTCTTACGGGTTTGGAACGACACAGTGAGATGCTCCTACAATGAAGTCTATAGGTCATGCACCAGAGAATTTTATAGTATCAGTTTGTCTTTATAGATCTGGTGTGAATTACAGTCTGCTTCATTTCCGCTGGTCAGCCATCTGCAGTGCTACGTTAGCATTCTCTCTGGCGTTCTTTAACAGCGCAGACACTTTTGCTTCAGTCTGAAAATCAACAAACCACAAAAACTACCATGATCACCAGGAACAATTCCAATTAGCTTTTTGACATTTCTGAGTTCCTCAAAACAAGTTTCGTATCACTTAAAGTGTGGTTACTGAATGCCGAAAAATGTGTAGGTTATTAAAGTGCTCTATGGGAATCCTGACCTATAAACACAATAGTAGTCATTAAATGCTTTCTGATACTTACGGCAGCCCTAAACGAAGCATCCGGGATATCCTTCAGGTTTATAATAACATTGTAATACGCTCCAAATACGGCTGTTTCCAAAGCTTTAGCTGCCACCTGCACATGACGGGAATCATGCATTGAAAATATGCTGATATCAGCTTATGAACAAATTTCAAAGTCATGCCAAATCAGCATTTTGGTCTTAGTGAAAAGTGCTTTGTTTGGACGGATTTTTTTTTCATCACAAGCACATATTTAAAAAATATTATAGTCTCACCTGAATGTCTGATTTACATGCCACGTTTCCATACTTCACCATCTCTTTGAGAATGGGCCACAGTGTGTTTATTCTCTCTGCCAGAGACAGAGGGACACCCACTGCCGCCTTCAAACCCTCTTGCATGGCTTCCTCCCTCCTGTCAAAGAACAACATTCAGTTAATCAGTCTCAGTTTCAAAAATATAGCTGCTAGCAGCAATTAAAGGGCCAACAGAGGTAAAATGAAGAGCTAAGGAGCGTCTTTAGTTACTCAAAACAGGCTTCTCCAACCCTGCTCCTGGAGAACTACCTTCCTCCAGACTTAATTAAGTAGCCCCGAACACCTTGATTAGCTGGTTCATTCGTGTTTGATTAGGGTTGGAGCTGAATTCTGCAGTACAGTAGCTCTCCAGGAGCAGGTTTGGACACCCATGTTAAAGACATGATTTGTTGATACAAAATTTTACTACAAAACTCAAAATGGCCTATGCCAAAATTAGATACTGTTTGATTCAGTATGCCGTTCCAAATCTAACTAGACCAATCTTATGATTTTTGGCCAAACTGGTCAGAAGTTATAAGTAGAAATGTCAATATTTTATATCTTTTGACCAGTAGGTGGTGCAGAAACTCCTTATGTGCCCTCAGGTCGTGTTTGTTATAACACATACCAAGTTTGGTCAATTCCACTAAAGCGTTGTGCAGATATAGCACTTCATCAGATTCGTTAGTGTGCTGATAAATTTTTGCCAGAATGCTCTGAAGATGATCTGAGCCAGTTTTGGTGAAAATTGGACAAACTGTCCAAAACTATGATGAGTCCAAAAAAGTAGTAATTTAGGAAAATTCAGAATTGTGAATCTTGACCATAGAAATTAATTTTTGTATGCATTCAACTATGAGCCAAGGAATCAGAAGAAAAATTAATTTTACTTTTAGACCTTATGGTTCAAAAGTTATTAGCAACATGAGTGCAAATTTGGCCTGTTGGTGGCGCTAGACAGTCTGAGTTAGAGACTCCAAATTTGCTGTGGTTAATAATGAGACTGTCCTTTATCCGTGTGCCAAATTTAAAAACTTTCTCGCAAGCGATTCTATAAGATTCATTACAATACGTTAAAGCATTTGAAAAATACAGCATTTTACTACAAAATTAGATGTGGTCTACGCTCAAAATGCCTGACATAGGAAAATTTGGTACATTTGATTCGGTATGGCTTCTGGTCAAACTGTTTAGAATATATAAACAAAAATGTTAAATTTTTACATCTTTAAGGTGGTGCCAAAACTATTTATGTGCCCTCAGGTCATCCTTGTAACACATTCCAAGTTTGGTCAGAATCCGCTAAAGCATTGTTGAGATATAGCCTCACATTCCTTTTTGTGCAAATTTTGTCAAATTCGTTAATGCGTTTTACGAAAGCGTTTTTGGTATATCAAGATTTTGACAACTTTTTTGCCAGCATTGTCCGATGATGATCTGAGCCAATTTTGGTGAAAATCAGACAAACCATCTAATACGAGTTCAAAAAAATAGATTTCTAGCAAAATTCTAAATTTTGAATAATGTTGGACCATAGAAATGTACATTTTGTTATGATTAAGGAATCAGAGGAAAAAGAATTTTGATTCTCAACCCCACGGTTCAGAAGTTATTAGCAGAAATATAAGTGCAAATTTGGCCTGTTGGTGGCGCTAGAGAGTTTGAGATAGAGACTCCAAATTTGCTGTGGTTAATGATGAGACTGTCCTCTATCCGTGTGCCAAATTTCATACCTTTCTCGCAAGTGATTCTATAAGATTCATAACAATTCGTTAAACTGTTTGATAACATCTGCCAGAATGCTCTAAAAAAGGAAAGTAGATATTTCGGAAGATTCAATATTGCAAAAAATCTTGACCGTAGAAATTAACATTTTTGTACGCATTCAACTGTGAGCCAAGGAATCAGAAGAAAAATTTTGCTTGTGGACCTTACAGTTCAAATGATATTAGCAAAAACATGAGTGCAAATTTGGCCTGTTGGTGGCGCTAGAGAGTTTGAGTTAGAGACTCCAAATTTGCTGTGATTAATGATGAGACTGTCCTCTATCCGTGTGCCAAATTTCACAACTTTCTTGCAAGAGATTCTATAACGTTCATAAGATTCATAACAATAAGTTAAAGCGTTTGAAAACTACAGCATTTTACTACAAAATTTGAAATGGTCCGCACTCAAAATTTGGTATTGTTTGATTCGGTATGCTACTGCGAATCTAACAAGATCCCTCTTATGATTTATGGTCAAAGTGTTCAGAAAATATAAACAAAAATGTCAAATTTTTATACCTTTTGACCAGTAGGTGGTGCCAAAACTTTTTATGTGCCCCCAGGTCATGCTTGTTATAACACATACCAAGTTTGGTCTGAATCTAAATCCTGTTGCGAAAATGTAGCCTCATGTCCATTTTTGTGCAAATTTCGTCAAATTCGTTAACACATTTTATGAAAACGGTTTGGTATATCAAAAAGATTTTGATAACTTTCTGCCAGAATGGTCTAAAAATGAAAGTAGATATTTCGTAAAATTCAGTATTGCAAAAAATATTGACCGTAGAAATTAAAATTTTTGTACGCATTCAGCTATGAGCCAAGGAATCAGAAGAAAAAGAATTTTGCTTGTGGAACTTATGGTTCAAAAGATATTAGCAAAAACATGAGTGCAACTTTGGCCTGTTGGTGGCGCTAGAGAGTTTGAGTTAGAAACTCCAAATTTGCTGTGGTTAATGATGAGACTGTCCTCTATCTGTGTGCCAAATGTCACAACTTCCTCGCAAGAGGACGAGTTAGAAAATGTAAAATTGTTGTAGAAATTACAATTTTGGTACGAGTCAAGGAATCTGAGGTAAAAGGAAATTTGCTTCTAGACCTCACGGTTCAAAAGATATTAGCAGAAACACAAGTACAAATTTGGCCTATTGGTGGCGCTAGAGAGTTTGAGTTAGAGACTCCAAATTTGCTGTGATGAATGATGAGACTGTCCTCTATCTCAGTTGTCTTCAAACCTGTCCTGGAGGCACCCTTGCCCTGCACATTTTGTATGTCTCCCTTATTAGACACCCAAATCAGGCCTTGCAGTCTTTACCAATGAGCTTATGATTTGAATCGGGTGTGTCAGATAAAGGACAAATGCAAAATGTGTCGGCAGGGGTGCCTCCAGGACAGGTTTGAAAACCACTGCTGTGTGCCAAATTTCATAACTTTCCCTCAAATGGTTTTATAGGCTGCCATAGACTTCCAGAGTGGAAGAAGAAGAAGAAGAAGAAGAAATCCAACAGATACAGTAAGTGCCTTGTCCCAAAATAACTGTATCCAAAGGTTGTCGTAGTTACTGTGCCATGTTTATGTGTGTTTTTGCCAGTGCAGTTGTAATTTGTATTCTATAATTGCATCTCCACAAAGAGAAAAGTTTACTTTGGCAGATAAATGCTAGTTTAACGGTTGTGTAACATGGTAGTTATATTAGTCAGGATGTTCCCCTGCCTGTTTGTTTTTGTGATGTATGACATGTCTTTACATCAATCAGATGCTTAAACTGGTTTAGCATGATACAGAATGTTCCTTTATTTTCTTGTGACATGTATTGTCTTTAGTTTAACTGATGAAAATGTCAGTGTCAAACTTTTTGTTTGTTTAAACATCACAGATGCGATGAACCATACCTTTTGATTTCATCAGGTGTGCCTTTGGGCAATTTCAGAGCGGCCTGTAAAGAGAAACACGCAAGTAAACAATTATCGCATTTTTGGTGCGTGACAATGTATGTTACGCAAGTGGCCTATATATATAATGGCAATTTTATTAATGCATTTTAAGTGGCCAAATACTTTTAAAGCCATTGTACATTGTTTATATGTGGGTCATGTACCATGTAGCTGTTGAAGGCTGTTGAATCAGCATCCACTTTTAGTAATAAGTCGTTCACAGCTTCATGAAATGGAGGGATGAGTTTCCTCATTTCCGCATCCAGAGATTCAAACTGCCTCTTCCCGTACGTCATCTGACCGACCATGCAGCCCAGAGCAGCACCCTTACAATGAGACAGATACGCATAAAAATAAGTAATATATATGACAATAAAATATTCTATATTATTTTTTAAAAATCTATAAATAAAATACAAAAATATCATTATAAATATATTTTATGTAGAATTTTGAATATATATATATATATATATATATAATATTTGTTCAAAATTCTTAAAATACATATAAAATAAAAATACTATTATTGATAATTAATGATTAAAAATGTGGCTGTGGGTGTATATAATATTCAAAAATGTAAAAAAAAAACACATATTTTATATTTTATATATTTTATGTTTATGAATTTTTATATATATATATATATATAAATTTAAAATAAACATGTGAATATACATATTTTATAAGTATCTATAATCTTATAAATATATATATATATAAATATTCCTATATATAATTATTATATTAGATACTGTTAGAGATAAATTAAAAAGTATTAAAATACATATAAAATTAAAATATTACGATATATATGGATTATATATATATATATATATATATATATATATATATATATATATATATATATATATATATACACACACACACACAATTTATTATTATTAATATTATATTATATATTACCATAAATCTATTACAATTGTATAGATTTTTATATATATATATATATATATATATATATTCAAAATTATTACAATTATATTATTATTATTATAATCCAACATCCAACATAAGTGATTACAAATAATAAAAATATATAAATATTTTTAAAATACATGAACAAAAATGATAGATATTTAAAAGTATTAAAATACATATAAAAATATTACAGTATATATACACACACGCAATTTATTACAATTTTTGACAATTTTATAGATGTTATTATATATATATATATCTATATATATATATGTGTGTGTGTGTGTGTGTGTGTGTGTATATGTTCATATATGTGACCCTGGACCACAAAACCAGTCATAAGTGTCAATTTTTCAAAATTGAGCTTTATACATCATCTGAAAGCTTAATAAATAAGCTTTCCATTGATGTATGGTTTGTTAGGACAGGATAATATTTGGCCGAGATATAACTATTTCAGTGTATGGAATCTGAGGGTGCAAAAAAATCAAAATATTGAGAAAATCACTTTTAAAGTTGTCCAAATTAAGTTCTTTGCAATGCATATTACTAATCAAATTTTGATATATTTACAGAAGGAAATTTATAAAATATCTTCATGGAACATGATCTTTACTTAATTTCCTAATGATTTTTGGCATAAAAGGAAAATCTATAATTTTGACCCATACAATGTATTCTTGGCTATTGCTACAAATATACCCCAGCGACTTAAGACTGGTTTTGTGGTCCAGGGTCACATATATTATTATTATTATTATTATTATTGTTATTATAATCCAAAAATGATTCAAATTCATATAAAATTATATATATGAATACCATAGCAGCGATTGCAGCAGAAACGGACCCTCCACCAGGAGCTGCTGTTCTGGCCCCAACGCTGTGGACAAACTTCTGTAGAGACAGAGACACTAGCCGGCCATTGTCCTGATTGTCCCGTACCATATACCTAAACTCAGCATCAACCAATCAGACACAGTGCTTCAGCCAGAAAAATAAAGTCAGTTTTTATATGTATAATGTATCTTGAGTCTTACTCTATGATTCTCTCCTTTGGAACAAACGGCCCCAAAGAGTCGAGCCCTAATTTGCTGATAACCTGATAGAACAATGAATGAAAGAGGAATAAAATAAGATCTTTGATTTGCTGCTGTGTTGAATGTTTAACCATGTTAATTTGAACCCACCAATCGGATTTTGTGCTCTTCTTCCACAACGAAGAGCTTTTCTTTTTGGATGTAGAAATCGGCACACTCCAGCATCGCCTTCAGAGGAATCAGACCGACTATCTGAGACCCCACCACTGGAAGATTCAAATCCTGGACAGGTAGAATGAACAAATCCGATTCACTTCTGATTCAATTTCAAATGATTCCGATTCAGCTCTGAATATGAACTCACCTTGGCATCTCTACAGATCTCCTCATACACCGTGTGCATGGGCGTCACCTCAAAGTCCAGGATGTTGGTGGACACCTGAGCCAGGTTGGACTCTTCCAGGTACCATCCCATTCCCTGAACCTTTCTCAGCAGCCCAGGCTGCAGGAGGAAGATTCAGTGAAGATTCATTAACAGGAACAAGAACCTAATCAAAGCCTCAGGGAAGTGATACGTATAATTAGGTCAGATTGCATTTATTCTCAAGTTCGAGATTTGACGCACGCTTAAAACCTGCACAGTGACGTCACACACGGACCTACCTGATCTTTCCCACGGCCCTGTTCTCTAATATCCAGTGCGATTCTGTGAGCCTGTTCCTTTGTGCTCAGAAGATTCACATTGTAGGCAATGAGAAACTTTCGGGCTCCGGTGACCGTGGCGCCCCACGAAGGCACAAAGGTGGCGGGACCATATTCAGGAGCCCATTCGCTTTTTCAACTGGGGGAAAGAGAACAAAAAGTCAAAAAAGTACATTTATTAAACTGGCTTGAGAAAACCAACTTACTGATCTACTATTTAAGCTGCTGCTTCTTCTTCTGAGCCAAAATTTAGTCAGTTTCTTCTCCTAGAACTTTAAAGCTACAATCGCCAAACTTCAGACTGACCTTCCAAACTTAGACCTTCAGACTGGTCTGACTTGGTGTGCTAAGCAAAGCTTAACAACTCACTACTTATTAAAAAAAAAACAGCTAAAACCAGCCTAAGCTGGTTGGCTGCTTTGGCTGGTCTCCCAAGCTGGTTTTAAAGTGGTTTTGGCCACTTTTTGGCTTGTCTTAGCTGGTCAGGCTTGGAGATCTGCTAGAAGACCAAGCAAGCTTAAGCCAGTTACTTTCGTCTTAAATACTAGACAACCATTGGTTTTTTTTTGGCTACAATTTAGCTGTTTCTTTTACTAAATTATCTGGTTTTAGCTGTTTTAACTTTTTATTTTTTTTAGCTTATTTTTTTCTTTTTTTTTTTTTCTTTTACTAAATCAACTGGTTTTAGCTGTTTTTTTAACTGTTTTTTTTTTTTTTTTTTTTACTTTTTTGCTTAATCAAGTAGTTTTACCTAGTTAAAGATATATTTAACTTTTAATCAGCTGGTTATTTTAATCAGCTATTTTTGCTCAGTGAGCTGGTTTTAGCTGTTTTTTTTGTTTGTTTGTTTTTTACTAAATCAACTGGTTTTAGCTGTTTTTTTTTTTTTTTTTTTTTGCTTAATCAGCTAGTTTTATATACCTAATTATGTTTTTTTATGTTTTTTTTTAAATGTTTTTTTATGGTTTTAGCTGGTTGTTAACTTTTCAGCTAGTTTTAGCTGGTTAACTTTTTTTTGCAAAATCAGCTGGTTTTAACTTTTTTGTGAAATGAGCTTGTTTTAGCTGTTTTGTTTTCAATAAATTTTAGCTGGGTTTTAACTGGTCTTAACAAAATCAACTGGATTTAGCTGTTTTTTTACTAAAGCAACTAGTTTTAGCTGGTTTTAAACTGGTTTTAACTAAATCAGCGGGTTTTATCTGTTTTTAACTTTTTTGTTAAATCAGCTAGTTTTAACTTTTTAGCTTTTGTTTACTAAATCAACTGGTTTTAGCTGTTTTTATAACTGTTTTTAACTTTTTTTTTTTTTGCTTAATCAGCTGGTTTTAACTGTTTTTGCAAAATGGTTGTAGCTGTTTTGTTTTTAAATCAACTGGTTCTAACTGCTTTTTAAATATTTTTGCTAAATCAGATAGTTTGAAGTGGTTTTTGCTGTTTTTTTTACTAAATCAGCTGGTTTTAGTTGTTAACTTTTTGGGTTGCAAAATCAGCTGGCTTTAACTGTTTTAGCTATTTTTTTTGTTTTGTTTTGTTTTGGTTTTTTTTGCTAAATCAAGTAGTTTTAACAGTAGTTTTAGTAGTTTTAAACTATTTTTCAGTTTTGACGTTGTGGTAGAAATTCCCCTATGCACCTGACTTACGTTGAACCTGTTGTTTCCCGACACTCAGGTGACCTCTGACGACAATCACAGTAGCCCTGACCACACAGGGGAACCAGTTTAACCAAGTCAGGTAACAATTACAGCCACCCAGTGCCTAAGAGTCTCACTCAGAATCGGACAATGTCTCGATCACTTATGAACACTATCACTTGGGATTAGGAAATCTAATATTCCACTACACCTCATTTCAATAGTTAAACAGAAAAGCCAACGTGATGACTCATCATTTTCCTCTAATATGATTTTTTATGGCAATTCAGCAACCACCACTCTATTACTGGCAAAGCAAATCTGTTTTTTGATTACCTCAGCTTGTAAGTCAAGAGTTCTTATGGTTATTACTATTTTCAGACAAACATCTAGTTGTCTGTTCCATGTGCATTCGTTATTGCAACACACTAACTAAAGTGTTGGAACCATAGAGTGTAAAAAAAGATAGACAATCCACATTACAAGTAACGCCAGTGACATAATCAGATTACTTTTTTTAAATAACTAGTAAATAATGTATTACTTTTAAATTTACAACAAAATATCTGAATTACTTTTTCAAGTAAGTAACGTGCACTAGAATGCAGTGTTGGGGTAACACCTTACAAGTAACGTGAGTAATGTAATCAGATTACTTTTTCAAGTA
Organism: Labeo rohita; assembly: GCF_022985175.1. Classification (NCBI taxonomy): domain Eukaryota; kingdom Metazoa; phylum Chordata; class Actinopteri; order Cypriniformes; family Cyprinidae; genus Labeo; species Labeo rohita. The sequence continues at coordinate 36,038,199 of NC_066890.1, forward strand.
ACTAGTAAAGTAACATATTATTTCTAAATTTACAACAAAATATCTGATTTACTTCAAGTAAGTAACGTGCACTAGAATGCAGTGTTGGGGTAATGCATTACAAGTAACACCGGTGACGTAATCAGATTACTTTTTCAAGTAACTAATGAAATAATGCATTGCTTTTCATTTTACAACGAAATATCTGAATTACTTTTTCAAGTTAGTAACCTGCACTAGAATGCAGTGTTGGGGGTAACAGATTACAAGTAACATCAGTTACGAAATCAGATTACTTTTTCAAGTAACTAGTAAAGTAAAGCATTACTTTTAAATTTACAACACAATATCTGAATAACCTTTTCAAACAAGTAATGTACACTAGAATGAAGTGGTAAGGTAACGCATTACAAGTCACGCAAGTGATGTAATCAGATTGCTTTTTTAAGTAATTAGTAAAGTAACACATTACTTTTAAATTTACAACAAAATATCTGAATGACGTTTTCAAATAAGTAATGCGCACTAGAATGCAGTGTTGGTGGTAACGCATTACAAGTAACACGAGCGGTGTAATCAGATTATATTTTCAAGTAACGCATTACTTTTAAAATTACAACGAAATATCTGAGTTACTTTTTCAAATAAGTAAAACAAGGTCTTTTACCTTGCCAAAAATATAAATATAATCAAATAAGCAACCCCAGTGCGGATGACAAAAAGTAACACAAAAGTAACATTATGAATGACTTTCCATAAAAAGTAACTAACTCGGTTACTTTTTCATGGAGTAACGCAATATTGTAATGCATTACTTTTAAAAGTAACTTTCTCCAACACTGCTAGAATGTTTTATCCTTGAAAATCCTTTAAAAACAAATTGCAAACTAACTGGCCAGGCCATTGTTGCCACCTTGTGGACAAATCGCATAATTGGTGCGAAAAAATATGAACAACACAGAGAAATGATATAGTTTGAATGACTTTTTAGAGCATTTTTTTTTCAGGTGATCAATGATAAAAAAAAAATTGACAGCCAATCAGAATCCAAACTCAAGCGTTTAAAGCGACAGATGACAAAACGCCGAACAGATCTCACAGCAATTCGTACATTTTTGACAAATATGGCTAAATTGTACAAATTCGTTAAACCTCACTCATATGAATTGATATGATTTGTGAAAAATCATACATATTTTACGAGTAGGCAAATTCATAGGGATGTGTAAGAAGGACCACACCTAACCCCACCCCTAAACTTGACCGGCACAAAAATTGTGTGAGGTTGTACGAATTTTTAAACAGAAAGTTATTGTGCGCTAGTGTGGACGCTAATATAGTTATCGTTCTTGGTGTGAACAGGCCTTGAGAAGATCGAAAAGTGAACAGAGTTCAGGTTTAGATGAGTTCTTCATACCTTTTCTGGTAATGCTTCGTATTCCCCAGCACGGACGGAGGGAAGTGACCTTCTGCTCTCTTTTCTAGCCGCCTCTCCGTAGAGATAGACTACAAGACCAAGACAAGAATGAAAGGAGAATGAAGTTCAAAACTGAAGCGATTCTCAAATGATTCAGGTAACAAACGGCATGACCTTTGCTCGTACAAACACACCTGGCACTTTCAGCATGTCTGACAATCTCTGGCCAAATTCATTGGCACACTGTACACACTCCTCCATGCTGACGTTCTGCACTGGTATGAAAGGACACACGTCCATCGCACCCATCCGAGGATGTTCGCCTGTTCAAAAACATCATTTTTAGTAAACTAAGCAACTCATGTTACTCACGATATGGCTACACCTGCAACAGCCTCCACAGCTGTACCTGAGTGTTTGGTCATGTCTATGAGTTTAAACGCGACACGGGCGGCGTTCAGTGCCCCCTCGATGACAGCCGCAGGTGGGCCCACAAAAGTGTACACCGTCCTGTTTGTTGAAGACCCTGGGTCGACATCCAGCAAACTGCAGCCCTCCGTAGCAGAGACGGCATCAGCAATGGTGTCAATGACCTGGATATTATATATTGGTAAAAAATATTGCAAAACGCTCAATTTTACAATATTGGATTTATCATTTGTAAATTGTAGTTTTACTTAGTGTATTAACATAAGTAGTTTACTTTTTGAAGTGTGCAGTTTATATTTATAAAAAGAAATGCAATTGATTCACAAATTTCAAAACAATGCAAAAGGTGTTTAGACTGAATTTTAATGCATTTTCACAGTCTTTTGGCAATTTAAATTTAATACTTGGCCTTAATTTATATAAACAACAATAGACCTATGAATCATTTATTTCATAAAATAATTTTGAAACAGGAAAAAAAAAAAAGTTTAATCTGGTGATTGAAGTCTCAGAGTTACTGTAGCTTGTTTGATTCACTAAAATGAACCGACTCGTCTCATTCCCATAGGAATCGAACTGCGCTAGTAATGCTGTGAATTAAGAAGAACCGAATCATTATAGTGATTCATTTGGGAAACTGACAAAAAAGAACAGGCGAGTTAGTTCGGGAATCGTGTTTTTGATTTCAAAATTTCAATAAAAATACATTTCAAAAAGGTGTTTACACTGACTTCTAATGCAGTTTCACAGTCTTTTGGCATATTTTACAGTTTACTTGGCCTTTTTTGTAATCAGCCATAGACTTAGAATTATTATTTTTTTTCATAAAATAATTTTTAAAAGGGGGAAAATGTTTAATCTAGTAAAGTCTCAGACTGCATCCCAATGTGCATACTAAATATACTAAATTTTATGTGACAGTAGTAATTTTCAATGCTATTTAGGGCAGATAGGGTGGATAGTATGCACATTGGGACGCAGGGTCAGAGTTACTGTAGTGTGTTTGATTCACTAAAATGAACAAACTGAGTCGTTTGTTCAGGGACCGACTCACTCTAGTGATTCATTTAGGAACTGGACTATACTTGTTCGGTGTTTTTGGTTCACAAAAAGAACCCTGGCCGCGCTGTTTGTTTTTGACTCAGTAAAAAGAATCAACTCATTCGAGTCATTCAGGAATCGGACTACATCGTTCGTTCTGTGAATAAAAACGATCGGCTCATTTGTGATTCGTTCGGAAATATAACTACAGTGGTTGCGCCTTTTGATACAGTAAAAGAACCGTTCAGAAATCGAACTAAACGTGTGTTTACATTAAGAACCGAATCGAGGTGTTATTTATACTATAATCGTGCTAAACTGTAGGCTGTATGTTTTTGGATTTACTAAATCGAACGCGGGCATTTTTAAAATGTTTTTGAATGTGCGAGACTTCCGGTGTCATTGGATTACAGGTACTTTTCTTGTACTTAAACTAGGTTGTGTTTTAAAACGGGTATTTTTATGGTATCGTTTTATTTTGAAAGCTTAAGCACACTGGTTTGTACAGCAGTTTTTATGGTTTACTGGACTTTGTTATTCTTCTAGTTGTTGACATACAGCGAAATCATTAGTCTTGCACATTGACAGGATATAGCTTACATTTGCATGGAAAATAAGTGGTTACATTAGCAGTGTTGCAGCTTTGTTTATTAAACTGAAATTTCGGAGAATTTCAGTACGGTGTTCAAACCACATTGATGGAAGAAACGTCAACATTACTTTTTTCAATTGAACCATTCTCTATGTTTGCCTTACCTCCTTGTTACGCCCTTCTGAGAAATTGGGTACACATTCCACCAGCTTAGCCATGACTGCGAGAAAACACACACTTTCTGCACACACGCTTGTCTGCTGACTACCCTGGTTCCCAAACGTGCAACCTATAAAGCGTCGGCAAACGTATCTTTGGAATAATTAACCTGTCCTGTGGACTGGTTTTAGATCTTTTGGCAATGATTCTCCGGTCTAAACAGATAACCACTTTTGAGGAGGGGTTCTCATCAAACATTGGTCAGACTTTGGGAAACCCTCCCAAAAAAAGCTTCTGCTTCTGACTACGGCTTCGTTAAAAATTTGGGCAAGAACATAATGACATTTGGCATCTGTATATCAATATGTAGCAACAAATACAAATAACACTCAATAAGGCAGACAGTTTAATAAATGACTCTAAATAAATAAATGACTGAAAACTACCCAAACAGTTGCATCATGTCTGAAAAAGCAGGGGCTGTGATTTTCGGTTAATGAATGATCCAGACAGGGGCCAAAGAGCTGGAAGAGGAGGACAATGTACAATGTATCCCTTCCAAATGTTTTTGGATGGGACCAGAATTATGTCAAAAGTTAACACTGACATTATGCAAGAATGGGTAGTGTAAAGTTCACAAAACATTGCTCAAGTAGTCTGTGTTTACAATGCTTTTTCAAAATACTAAAAAAAAAGAAATAATATTTGTAATATTATATTATTAATATTAATTTAATATTTTTTATATTAAAAGCGATGTTTTGCAAAAATCTGATTTTCAGTGACTTGAGTTAAAAATTTAGTCAGAACATGAATTTTAAAAATGTTTTTCAATATTATTATTATTGTTATTATTGGTAGTAGTAGTAGTAATTGTGGTATTAGTGTTACATTACATTAGTTATTAGTGTTATTATAATTATATAATTTTAATTGTTAACAATAATATTATTGTATCAACAGATACAATAATACATTTAATAAAAATATTTTTCTAATTTAAAAAAATTCAATAATAATATTAAAATAATCATAATATAATATAATATAATAATAAAATATTATATAATATAATGTAATATTATATTATATTATTCTTTAAATCTATCTATATCTACTTTTTATGTAAAATTACAGTATTTTTTATAATAATAACATAGATTATTATTATTATTATTATTATTAAAATATTATAAATGTATTGATTATAATTAATATCAACAGATATAACAACATTTATTTTAATAATATTAAAATAATATAAATTTAATTATAATAATATAATAATGATAGTATTTTATTTTAATAGTATAAAATATAATATAGAATATTCTTTATTCTTTAATATCTATCTATGTCTAGCTATGTCTATCTACCTACATTTTATGTAAAATTATAGTAATTCTACTTTTTAATTTCAATAATAATAGCAATTATTATTATTATTATTATATCATTTTAATCGTTACAATTAATATCAACAGATATAACAATAACAACAACAATCAACTTAATAATATTACAATAATAATATTATTTTTAATTATGGTACTAATATAATAATAATAATAATAGTATTTTTATTTTAATAATAGTATAATTTTTATTCATTACTATCTATCTGTCTGTCTATCTATCTATCTAAATTTTGTGTAAAATTGTACTAATTCTATTTTTAATAATAAAGAAATTCTGTTTTAATAATAAAAATTATTATTATTATACAATTTACATTTTATAAAAATTATATGATTGTATTTTAATAATAATATAATATAATATTCTTTACTATCTATCTAAATTTTTATGCAATTTTACAGTAATTCTAATATCATTAATAATAGAAAATTATTATTATTATTTAGCATTTTAATTGTTATAATTAATGTGTTTTTTATTTTAATAATATAATATAATTTATATTTTATATAAATTATATAATCTATCTGTCTATCTATCTAAACTTTTACGTAATAATATTACAGTATTTCTATTTTTAATTTTATTATTATTATTATGAAGTACATCTTATTAATAAACCAAGTCTGCTTGGGGGCAGCAGTGAACGCTAGATCCGTTATTACCCGCCATGAACTTACACCGAAGAAGAAAAGCCTGCCGGAAGCGAACCGTGGAAGAAGCAGCAGCAGCGGAAGGCGGTTGTTTTTTCTTAGCTTGTTTGCTAATGTAAACCCGATTTATTTCTCTTTGTTTTAACAACTACAGCTCACTTGTACTCTGGAGATCACGATAAAGTATTAGGGAGGATGTTGGCTACAGGAACGGTGAGTTTTTGCGAGCATTTGGGCGTTTTACGCCTGTTTGTGCAGGGGCCCAATGGAGCTAACGGCTAAAGCTAATGCAGTCAGTTACTATGGTGATATATTAAAACTTAAATGCGCTTTGTGCGAGGATATGATTATGTTTGTTGCGTAATTTGGCTTTATGTGTTTATTAGAGCACCTTATGTTTGAAATAAGAGTCTTAAGAAACGACTACATCACGTGTGCTGTTTGTAAACATGCGCTGGCATTAATTATAAATGTGTGCTTAATAACTGTAGACTAATGACAGACTATTCATTGCTGTAGTTTATAGAACATTTTATACAATATTATAAGAAAGTGCATAAATAAACAGAAATAAGGGGCATAAAACTAAACATTTAAAGAACTCAAATCTTCAAGTTTGTGTAAGAGTGATTAAATGGGAAAGAAAATACACAAAACGCATGCATTTTTTTTAAATAATAATGAAAAACAATGTGAATTGGAGTTAAGCTTGATTGTATAATAGATATTGGTTGTAAACAATGACAATTGATGAGTTTTGTCTCTGTAATGTCTGTCCTGTAGACTGTAACCACGGCGGGTCTGACGCAGGTGGACCGTGAGAAGATCTATCAGTGGATCAACGAGCTCTCCAGTCCCGAAACGCGTGAGAATGCCCTGCTGGAGCTCAGCAAGAAAAGGGAGTCTGTGGCAGATCTGGCCCCGATGCTCTGGCACTCTTGCGGTACTATAGCAGCTCTCCTACAGGTGCGGGACTGTCACTTCATGATCAATATAATGGGCAATAAACAGAGACATGATTAGGAAGCAGTATTATGTATGTACATGTGTGTTTTACTAATACAGCTGTTGAAAAATTAAATTCTAGACTTCATTTAGATCTACATGTTGTTTTATTTAAACCGTTTTTAAAATATTGTTTAAATAAAATTACAGTTGTATAGTTCTGTAGCTTAAAATCTGTAAAATGTTAATTATAAAATTACATTTTAATAGTGTTCATATTTACATCTGATCATCTAATGTGTTATTTTGCAGAAAAGTACATAAATTAAAACAGTTTTATTGACAAGTTAGGAAAATACAGTATGTAAATAAAAAAGGGGAAAAATGTAGTATAAATTCCAAAATGGAAAAAAGTAATTTGTAACAGCATTTTTGATTTAATGGATTTTTCTCTACCTAAATTTTATGTAAAATTATAGTAATTTGATTTTTTTTTTTTTTTTTTTTTTTTTCAAAAATAAAAACTATTATTATTATATAATCATTACAATTAATATCAACAGGTATAACAATAATAACAACAGTCAATTTAATAATATTACAATAATATTATTATTTTTAATTGTGATACTGATATAGTAGTATTTTTATTTTAATAATAATATAATCTTTCAATATTATCTATCTATATCTATCTATTTATAGTAATTCTATTTTTAATAATAAAAAAATTATATTTCAATAATAATAAAAAATATTATACAATATTTTATATACACACTATAATAATATTTTAATAGTAATATAATGTAATATTTATTCTTTACTATCTATATATCTGTCTCAATTTTTATGCAATATTAGAGTGATTCTATTTTTTTAATTTCAATAATAATAGAATTTTAATAGTTATAATTAATGTCTTTTTTATTTTAATAATATAATTTATATTTTATATAAATTATATAATTTATATTATATAATCCATGTATAATTTTTATGTAATAATATTACAGTATTTCTATTTTAAATTTTATTATCATTATTATTATTATTATTATTATGAATAAATTAATAAAATATTTTTAAAAATCGCACAAAACACATGCATTCTTTTAAAATAATAATTAAATAAACAATGTGAATTGGAATTAAGCTTGATTAAATAAATATAATAAATATTGAGTTTTCTCTTTAAGCTCTGTCCTGTAGACTGTAACCACTGCAATTTCTAAATTCAACCAAATATTTTTTTGAATGAAAATAAATGACAATTAGCAGTAAAAATTTATTGTGGAAAAATAAATTTTATTATTATTATTATTATTATTATTAAAGTTGTATTATTACAAGTAAGGAAAATACACACACACACACACACATATATATAGTATAAAGGGAAAAAAGTCATTTGTTACGGCATTTTTATCGATTTAATGGATTTTTAAAATTATTTATAAATTCAACCAAATATTTTTTGAATGAAAAATGAATGACATTTGGCAGTAAAAAGTTATTTGGAAGAAGCTGTGTATATGTACAGAAAGTAAAATAATTATTAAAATAAAACTAATGAATAAATAAGTAATGAAAATAGACTATAACATTTTGCACTTAATTATACAAAAATACAAATATTATTTAAAAATAGCAATTTCTAAAAATATACATAAAGTGATTTGTAACTGCCTTTTTATTGATATTATTATTTGATTTAATTTGTTTCAGTTAATAACTTTTTTTGGAAATGAATGACATTTCACAATAAAACAATTCTTAAAATATTCAGATATTGTTTTAAATATTAATAAGAGTCAAAATAATGTGTAAATATAATTGTAGTTCTAATAAATAAATGTGACAATTTTTAGAATTATTATTATTATTATTATAATTAAGTATATTATCTAAATTCACAAGTAAAATACTGACAGTAAATAAAAATTAAGAAATTACTGAATATTAATGAAAATATAGTATAAAATTTAGAAATTGATTATACGAAAAGTTAATTTATTTTTTTATTTTTAATAAAGAAAGCAATTTGTAATGTAAAATTTTAACTGTAATTGTAGCATTGTAAAATTTGTCAATGAATTGCATTAGACTGTAAAAGAATGTTAAAATTTGTCATTCACATTAATTCAATATCACAAAAATGTATGAGGGGTAAAAATAATACTATTAACAATAATAATAATAATAATAATAATAATAAAACTTCCAAGCCCCAGATTTCGTAATAAAGGTATCCTTAGTATTTTATTTATTTTTTAATAACTAGATTATGGTGTCATTTGGTCATAGTTTTTTTTTTTTTTTTTTTTTTCCCCTCACAGGAGATTGTGAACATCTACCCATCCATAAATCCCCCGACACTGACCGCACATCAGTCTAATCGAGTGTGTAACGCTTTAGCACTGTTGCAGTGTGTGGCTTCCCACGTTGAGACACGGTAACTCACTTCCAGTACTCAAAGGAAATGACGCACTATAAATCCTGTGCCACACTGACTGTTTTTCCCTTTTTTGTTTTTTGTATTTCATCCTCAGCTCTGCTTTCCTGGCAGCTCACATCCCTCTTTTTCTGTATCCCTTCCTGCACACGGTCAGTAAAACTCGACCCTTCGAGTACCTGCGGCTCACAAGTCTGGGTGTTATCGGTAAGAAAACCAACCAGCTAATACCAAAAAAAAAAAAAAAAAAAAAAATTGTCTTAGTAAAAAAAACTATGTATTACGTGTTTGTCTGATAGGCGCACTAGTGAAAACAGACGAACAGGAGGTGATCAATTTCCTGTTGACCACAGAAATTATTCCTCTCTGTCTGCGCATCATGGAGTCCGGCAGCGAGCTCTCCAAAACGGTTTGCTTTCTAAAGTCTCACAATACCCTCAGACATGTATTAATTTTATAATCATGAGTGCAAGCCAAGATTCAGAAAGATGGATGTAGTTTTCAGGAGTGCTTTTTCCCCCATTAAAACCAATAAAGTGTGTGTTTTTCTTTCAGGTGGCCACATTTATACTGCAGAAGATCCTCTTGGATGACACGGGGCTTGCGTATATCTGCCAGACCTATGAACGCTTTTCACATGTTGCCATGATACTGGTGATTCATTATTATTGATTTTATTAATAATCCTTATTATGCTTGACACACACATGTATATATATATATATGTGTGTGTATGTATGTATATGTTAGGATTTGTAACTGCATTTTTGGATACCATTACATTTGATGGTAAAATTGAAAATTAATTTTCAAATATTCAGTATTCAGATATTAAATGTAAATGTTCCAAAAATGAAGCATAAAAAGTAATAATAATGGTAATATTCACATGTAATGTGATGTATATATTTTTATATATGTGTGCAGAAAAATTATTGATTAAAACTAATGAATTCACAAGTAATAAATACAGTATACCGTTTAAAAACTGATGGTACAAATGATTAAAGAAATACTAAATAAATAATTTGTAGCTGCATTTTTTTGGGTTAAAATGAATGACATTTAATGGTAAAATTGAAAATAATTTCAAAATATTCAGATAGTAAGCTTTAACTTTATTACAAAACTGAAGGGTAAGTAGTAATTGTATTGTTCAAATGTAATTATTGTGTATATATGTGTATATGTATACATAAAACAATATATTAATAAGTAATAATTATAATTTGTAACTGCATTATTAAATTCAGTGACATTTGATGGAAAAATTATTTACATTTATTTATTTTTGAAGAACAAAAACTAATTAAAAACTGATTAATTATTGTAAACGATAATGCAGTATAAAATGTTGCATTTGTCAATACACATTTAATTTTAAAAGAAATATAAATTAAATGAATGAGTAATAATTTTGTTACTTTTCTGATGAAAATTAAATAGTTGAAGGTATAATAATTTGAAAAAATGTTAAATTTCAATAACAGACAATAAGGGAAAGTAGTAATTATATTTATATGTCATGATTGTGTTATTTTGCAAAAATATTAAACTAATGAATTAAGTAATGAATACAGTATAATATTTTGCATTTGATTATACAAAAAAAACACAAATATCAATAAAAACTGCTTTAAATATATAAAGTGGTTTGTAACTGTTTATTGATTGAACTCATTAACACTTTTTGCATCTTTTCATCTTGTGTATATATATCACTGTTATTAATTTTTATTTTTTTTTCCTGCAGGGGAAGATGGTACTTCAGCTGTCTAAGGAGCCTTCAGCTCGCCTGCTGAAACATGTTGTGCGCTGTTATTTACGACTTTCTGACAACTCCAGGTATTTTTTTTTTCCCCCTAATGGTTTCCCTTTTGCTAATTGTTGGCCTGTAGGAGGTGCACAAATATCACAGTTTGGCAAATATTAGGAATCCTGTTTGTGCTGCTTAATCATTTCAATTAAATCAGCGTGATTGATCAATCAAAATAAAGAAGATCAGGAATCATATTGAAATATAAATCTCATTTTGTGTGTCTCAGGGCGAGAGAAGCTCTCCGTCAGTGCCTGCCTGACCAGCTGAAGGACACCACTTTTGCTCAAGTGCTAAAGGACGACTCCACCACCAAACGTTGGCTTGCTCAGCTGGTCAAAAACCTACAGGAAGGGCAGGTCACAGACCCCCGTGGCATCCCCTTACCAACTCAGTAACACACACTCAAACCCATCCCAAACCCTCCAGGATGGCCAGCACCAACCCCTCTTAAACACATCAGACTGTTTCACATACAAGGGCACTTAATATTTTTTGCCAAGAAGCTCAGAAACGGTGCTCAGCATTCACGGTTTGTTTCGAGATACTAAAAATTGACTTTGGACTCTGCTGGACTGAGGAAAAGAGTCAGTCTCATTCATTAATAGGGTTGTTTTAATTTTCGTCTACACTTTTTGATGGATCCGAGAGGAACTGAAAGACTGTTTTGTCTCACAAAAATGTATGATTTTTGAATGCTGTTAAATAAACAGTGTCATGCCATCATAATGTCAAGAGAAATTGCCCTCTGCTGTGCTGCTTTTCAGGTCTTGAGGAATTAGGATATTTCAGGCTAGTTTTAAATTAGTTAAAAGTCTTAGAATAGAATTACAAAACTAAATTGGTTCTAAAATCCCATGAATCGATCAGCTTTTCAGGAGTATTGTAGAGCGCCTCCCATCTAATAAATCGCAATAAGCTTCGTGCTTTGTTACTTCAGATATGAAACAAAGTCTTAGATTTCAAATTCTGTCTTTTTATTACAGTATTCAAACATTAAATGCCGTTTTGGCGTAACATCACATTTACCTAAGAAAAAACATATTCAGTGACCAAACTCGTTAGTCAGCTATAAAAATGATCTCTTAAAAAGAAGCACTTCGCTTAATATATGCACCATTTAACCATATTCATTATAATTTTACTGTTTTACTGTTATTGTTTGAATGAATCTGTCAAGTTCTTAAGATAGTCACCATTTAAAAGTGTATTCAAAAAACGAATTGGAGTAGAAACATAATTATGTAACTGTGAAGTTACTATTTGTTTACAAATCAGCTCATTTTAACCCCTAATATTATAATATAAACTCTCACGTTTATTTTGAAGCATTAGTTGAGTTTTTTTTTTCCTTGAGAAAATGTGCCATGTACTGTACCTTTATATGTATACAAAATAATCAATACTGAATCGATATCGAATCGTGACATTTGTGTCAACACCCAGCCCTAATAGCCATTGTGAAATTATGTGAAAGAAAACTAAAAAATCGAATTAAGTGTATAAAAAATTATACACTTAATGTATGTTTTTTTTTTTAAATACTATTTTATATTATTTTTAAAGTTATTAATATATTTATATAATACATTAATTTTTACATCTAAGACAGCTTTGTGGCACTAGCTGGATTAAAAGTATGGGACAACAATGAACCATACAACAGTTATTAAACAGAGTATATAATAGAGTTATTAAACATTGTTTCTTCCCTTTTTGTAAACAAACAGCATGCATTGTAGTGTGTTCATTACGTCTTAATACTTGTCATTTCATTGGCTGCCACCTGCTGACTATTAGTAGTACTGCAAAATCCAGCTTTGAGCAGCAAAAGCATCAATCTCTGGGGTTCAAGTGCTTTCAGGCATTTAAGAACATATGAAAAAAGACATTACATATTATAGATCAAGCCATTTTAAAAATGCATTTTTGGCAAATCCAGGTCGTTTATCATAAAAATATTTAGATTTATGACCGATCTCCCTAAAACTTTGCATGCTTGTTTAGAATCACTTGTCGCATGTGCTCACCAGGTTTCATGAAGGTTTGAGTTTTTGTTTAGGCTTTATAGGCTTTTTGGTATGTTAAGACAGGCCCCTTTTCTAAACCACCCTGTTATAGCTTCCCAAAGGGTAAATTTCAACATTTTTTTGGATAATTATAGACCTAGAGAGTCCAGAGAGTTGTACTGCAGTGTTTTTTTCCAGATTAAGTGAAAAACCTAGGATTACTTCGCATAAGTAGGTTTTTTTTTTTTTTACATGTTCTCAATCATTTAACAAACGGTTTGATTGACAGCAGTGGCTCTAGAGGTAAAGTAGTTTGGAATGACGTCTATCATACGATATGGATATTGCGTATATGTGCGGAAAAGAACGCAATGTACAATCATTTATGCCCTCAAAAAAATGCAATACCGGGTGATTTCTTTCAAATTTCTCACATACCTTGGGGCTGTAAATTGAACTGGCCCACAGAGGTTCGTTCTGATCGGCTTCCATTAGCCTTGTCTAATAGGTGCTCAAACTTCATCGGCCAGTGGCGGACATGTTTTTTTTGGGATACGCAAATGTCCCCAAACCATAGACACTTGTGGCACTTTGCACCAAGACCGTGCACATTTGATAGGGCAAATGGTTGCCTAGTTAAAGCCATTTTTATGTTTTTTCCCTCTTATAGCGCCAATTGACCAATCTCCAAGATTTTTGTCCTGTGATCCTCCTGTGATCTTGGGCTCTTCCATAAGTGTGCTGAGTTTGGTAGTAAATTTTTAGTAAATCCAGGTTGTTTATCATAGAAATATTTTTTTATTTTTATTTTATTTTTTTGACATTTATGACTGTTACTTTGCGTGCTTGTTTAGAATCACCTGTCACATGTGCTCACCAGGTTTCGTGAAGTTTTGAGCTTTTGTTTAGGCTTTATAGGCTTTTGGGTATAATGGGAAAGGCCGCTTTTCCAAACGACCCTGTTATAGCTTCCCAAAGGGTAAATTTCAACATTTTTTGGGATTATTATAGACCTAGAAAGTCCAGAGAATTGTACTGCAGTACTTTTTTACATTTTCTCAGTCATTCAACAAATGGTTTGATTGACAGCAGTGGTTCTTGAGGCAAAGTTGTTAGGAATGAGGAGTTATATCGTATGAAAAACTATAAAACTGTGAAATATACAATAGTTTACGCCCTTGAAAAATGCGATATCGCCCCCCATGGCCGATTTCTTTCAAATTTTTCACAGACCTTTAGGCCCACCAAGTTTTGTTCTGATCAAGCTCTATTAACCTTGTCTAACAGGTGCTCAAAGTTCATCGGTCTATGGCGGCCATTTTTTTTTTAGGTACGCCAATGTCCTTATAGCCACTTGTGGCAATTTGGACCAAGACCATGCGTACCAATTTCTCATGTCGATAGAACATTTTATGTTTTTTTCCCCTCTTATAGCTCCACCAAGTGATCAAGCTCCACAGATTTTATTTTCAGTGACCTCAGATTCAGCTCTTACATATGTGTTTTGAGTTTGGTGAAGATTATCTCATTGCGTTTAAAAGTTATAGCCGTTTTAGTAAAGGCAGCCCCGCCCCTTTCGAACATTTTGCTGTTCCTTTGCGATGGAGAGTCGAAAGTTTTTTATAATTTATAATTCTTGGTATTTACTGTCCAGAGAATCTTCCTGCACTGGTTTGGTTCCAATCAGGCGAAAACTTATGACTAGTTCGCAAAAGTACGTTTCTCAAAAAATGCGAAACACATGGTATCTCGTCCGAGAACCAGTATAGTAGTTCTAGTCCCAAAGCATCATATCAAGGGAACGGTCAGCTGAGTTTAGTTGCTAATCACTATTGTGTAATGAACGATCTGATACGTCGTTAAACACAAGGTGAGAGTTTCATTGAGGTGATGTCTGCAATGGAAAGTGTTCGTCCGTGCGCCTGCGTATAGGAGTCTGGACGTGCTCCAGCCATTGGCTCGATGATATAGCGGGTAAGCAGGGACCCCCTTTTAAAGACACCAGCGCTGTGTGTGTAAACTGAGCTCGGACATTGAGCTCGGCTGTGTTTTATTCATGAACAGAAACATGAGGAAGGCACAGAGAAGAATTCCTAATGGGAGATGAAGCCAGGTGCAATCGAAATCAAACGGCGGGACCCCTTGATAGGCACAAACGCACTTCAGATGAGTTGATTTTTCAAATACAAGAAGTTCTAAATAAGTCTATTTGCTTATTCTGTTTCTGCTTGAACTAGGTTGCTAAATGTTGAATGCCTACTTTAGTAACCTGATCCGATCATCTGGGGTCTCGCTAAAGGGCCCCAGTGAGGGAGGCCAAGCGTAGACAATAGACTCTTGAGTTGTGCTCCACAAACATGCATTAAACTCCCTGATGCGTGTTTCAGAGCCAGACTGGAAGCGGGCGGCAGTGTCCGATATATGGCTGTCAGCATGCCATGAAGATGTTTGAATATTTCATGAACATTCAGTTGCTTTGATCAAGTGAATGTAGTGAAGTTGCACCCCTTCATCGTTTTTAGAGGAAACACTGTTTACACTGTTAAGTGTGCAATGTGATATGCTAACAGCATTGACTGACCAGTCATTTGAATTCATTTTTGGTGGTGTTTGCTAATGCTAGGCTGCTATTTCTGTTGCTCATCTTTGGGGATATGTAGTTTTATCTTAAGGAGGCAAGTAGCAATCATCTAGAACACCCTAGTATTCACATCACCCTAGCATTGTAGCACTTAGGCCCGTAGGCAGTGTACTAGCATCACGGTTGAACCATTGATGCCACATGGACTATTTTAACAATGTACTTACTACCTTTCTGGGCCTTGAACATATCAGTTGTGTTGCTGTCTATGCAGGGTCAGAAAGCTCTTGGATTTCATCAAAAATATCTTAATTTGTGTTCCAAAGATGAACGAAGGTCTTACAGGTTTGGAACGATGTGAGGGTGAGTAATTAATGACAGAATTTTCATTTTTGGGTGAACTATCCCTTTAAGTATTCACCTAGCAACACTGTTACCCCTTTTCCACCAAGACAGTTTGAGTGCTGATTTGAAGCCAGAGCCTAGTTTCAATTCTTTGTCTTTCAACACCCAAAGCACCAGCTCTGAACCAGAAAAAATGGTTCGTAAGTAGCACCAAAACATTGCTGGTCTAGAAGTAAAAAACGCTTGCGTCAGGGGCTGGGGGTGGGATTACTGCAACCAAAAAAACGAACAGAAACTTTTGAAATAGCAGCTAAACACGAACGTGTTGGATTCAGCGTGTTTGGATGCCAATGTAAGTTTGCAAAGCCGTTGTTGATATTAGGCTTGTTCGGGATGTGTCAGTGCTGCGTGGACCAGTCAGCATTTGGCGTCAAAGTACTGTGAGAGCAAATCAAAAGCTTAAAGCAGCTTCCCCAGACTTGGTCCTGGAGGGCCGGTGTCCTGCAGAATTAAGCTACAACCCCAATTAAACACACCTGAACCACCTAATTAAGCTCTTAGTAGGCATACTAAGAAACGTCCCAGCAGGTGAGTTGAGGCAAGTTGAACCTAAACTCTGCAGGACACCGACCCTCCAGGATCGAGTTTGGGCAGCCCCGGCTTAAAGAATCGTTTGCTCTCAAATTGCTCTCGCGGTGATTCAGTGTTGTGCACTGGTCGGTCTGTGCAGCGCTGAATCATCTCAACAAGCCTTGTGTGTTTGTGTTTGGTGCTGCTGCATTAGTTTTGCTGGGAAAGATGCAACATATTCAGTGACACAAGACCTGGCTCTATGGTGGCTCTATAGTCCGTCGAAAAGCAAACCGGATCTTTGAAGGCTTGCCAGTTGAACCAACACCCTACCACTGTGGCTCTTTTGACCCAGGTTAGTAAACAAACATGCTAACATCCAACCAGAACATTTTAGCTAGCACATAGCTCTTTTAACTCTGCCAGTTAGCAAGCATGCTAACATGCTAACAACTGTTTAGAACAACAATAGTGTAGCAACACTCTACCATTGTGGCTCTTTTGATCCGGGTTAGTAAACAAACATAGCAAACCACATAGCAACATGCTAACATCCACCCAGAACATGTTAGCTAGCACATAGCTCTTTTGACTCTGTCTGTTAGCAAACATGCTAACACGTTAACAACAATTTACAACACCCTAGCAATGGGGCTCTTTTGATCCAGGTTAATAAACAAACACTTTAGCAACCACATAGCAACATGTTAACATCCACCCAAAACATGTTAGCTAGCGCACAGCTCTTTTGACTCTGGCAGTTAACAAACATGCTAGCATGCTAACAACCATTTAGAACAACAACAGCGTAGCAACACCCTACACTGTAAAACATAAAAAACACAATTTGTTGCGTCAGCTTAAAATAATTTGTTGCTGCCTTAAAATGTTAAGTTCAGTCAACTAAAATAAGTTTAGTCAACTTGAAATGTTAAGTTGTACTAAGTAACAATTTAGATATTTGTGTTTGCTAAACTTAACAGATGGGTAAGTAACCCAGCTGCCTTAAAATTTTAAGTTGATTCAACTCAAATATCTAAGTTGTTACTTAGTATAATTTAACATTTCAAGTTGAATAAACTTTTTTTTGAGTTGACTGAACTTAAAATTTTAAGGCAGCCAGGTTACATATTATTTTAAGTTGACTCAACAAATTGTTTTTTACAGTGTATCATTCTGGCTCTTTTGACTCTGGCTAGCTAACAAACAATGTAGGAACATGCTAACATCCACCCAAAACATGTTAGATAGCACATGTCTCTTTTAACTCTGCCAGTTACCATACATGCTAGCATGCTCACAACCATTTAGTACAACAACAGTGTACTACCATTGTGGCTCTTTTAATCCAGGCTAGTAAACAAACACTTTAGCAACCACATAACAACATGCTAGCTAGCACATAGCTTTTTTGACTTTGCCAATTAACAAGCATGCTAACACGCTAACAACTGTTTAGAACAACAACAGCATAGCAACACCCCACCATTGTGGCTCTTTTGATCCAGGGCAGTAAACAAACACAGTAGCAATCACATAGCGACACACTAGCTCAATCTTTTGACAGTTAGCAAAGACAGAAATACGTTAAAATCCACTCAGAACTGTTGCTTTTTTTGACTCGTAGCATAATGTAATATGCGAACAGCTTCAATAACACAGTCAGTTAGTAACTAGGAACAGCATTTCTGTGAATTCGCTTAGGATTATTTACAAAAGTGTTACATTTCGCATGTGCACGTTTATTCAGTCACGATTAAAGCTTTAGTTTTCACAGCGCAGGAATGCAACACTCCAGTTACGCAATGCGCCGGATTGTGTTTCCACCTCAAAACTGACATACCCTCGTTTTATGTGTACAGTGGACAGAGAGACGCAACACAAAGCAGCCTGAGGGAAGGAAAGCCAAGAGATGTTTTGACTCCCAAAGACAGAAAGTGAGGAGAGGAGACAGAAAGTGTATCTTGACAAGGGGCCCTTGTGGACATCGAGTGGCGTGTGTTGCTGTGGATCTGTGGGTGGGTGGTTGTGCGTCAGAGGGAGGTGTGTTGTGGCGAGATGTGGACAGTCAGTCCGGCTCTGTTGCAGCGGGGGCCACATTACACCGGCTTCTCCTGAGTTATGCTGCTCTTCAAAACTCAAATACAGATCCAACTATGAGCCCACAGAGGGTAAGTCCTCCTTCAACCTTCAACAAGTACCTGACTTTGAAAGTTTATCTATGGATACAGGATACCTGTTCATACCTGTTGCTTGTTTTTTCTTCATGTCTTCTTTAATTATTTATTTCCAAATCACTAATTTCTTTATAATATAGCGAACATACTGCTATTGTTGACACTGTTGTTGTCAGTTGTAGCTTGATGCAGCTCATTTGTATATTGGCATTACAAAAGTCTTAGTTCTTAGTTGTAACAGTAGCTAACAACAAATTAATTGAAATAATCTGGAGAATGTATGCTTGAGTTTAGCATGTTTTTGTTAACTCGTCAGCAATGTTGGACATTTTGGTCCGCCATGTTTAAGGCAAATGGCTTTATGTGAAACCTGAATCTTCATGGCAACTTTGCCTAGGCATTACAACACATCTCTGCTCACATGGTTAGCTTGTGGTGATGTTTTTGTGTTGCTTTTAAATTAATAGTCACAGATGTGTGACTTTTTTTTGTCTGATTTTGCATGGCTGCGCAGTATTTGAGGGCAAGTGTGAGATGCTTTCACAATGAACAGATCCATACAAACATTTAAGAGTCTGAAGCAACAGCTCTAGTGTTGATCCCTGTATTAAAGCCAGACTTCAAGGGGCTTTTTACTAATACAGCCATTTATACTGACTGAAAATGATTGTTTGAAGGTATGGATATGTATTTGTTTAAGCAAAAGCATCAAAAGGGTTGTAAGTTGTATTAATGGAGGAACAGGCTGAAATCGAGACTTAAAAATAGGTTTAATTTTATCACTAATGCAGGTCAGTTTCTCAAAAACATATTTAAGTATTCGGAATATGTACATTTATGTAGTTTCTGTTTTTCTTTTGAATTTATTATTTATGGTTTGTTACTTTTATTGTGGAAGTTACGCTGTTATATATAAAATCTAGCTTTTTATATTAGGGGATGCTTTAAGTATATGTTTTTAATGCATTTCTTAAAATTTACAGGTGTAAATGTTATTGTATCACATTCTAAAAATGCTGGGTTAAAAACAACCCAGCGCTAGGTGAAATATGGACAAACCCAACGATTGGTTGTTTTGACCCAGTTGTTTGCTTAAAAGTTACTGTATTTCTGGCTTAAAATGAACCCAAAATAGGTTGCAAATTAACATTTATTAATGTGTTCAATAAATGAACATGTATTAGTAAGTTGAATAAGCAATAATTAAATAATAAACCTTTTTTCAATTGCTTATTAATAAATGTTCACCTTTTGATAATTGCTAATGCCTCTAGTAATTATGTGTCTGATTTTTAATTTACAACCTATTTTGAGTTCATTTTAAGCCAGCCATATAATCATTTTTAAACAATAGTTGAGTTAAATAAAACTACCTAGACGGTAACCCTAACCCCAACCCTACCCAGCACTGGGTTGTATTTAACCCAGCATTTTTAGAGTGTAAATACGAAGTATATACCATAAAATTTGTGACCTTGGACCACAAAACCAGTCATAAGGGTCTTTTTTAATTAAAAGCTGAATAAATAAGCATTCTATTGATTTATGGTTTGTTAAGATAGGACAACATTTGGCTGAGATACATCTATTTGAAAATCTGGAATCTGAGAGAAAATCGCCTTTAAAGTTCAAAAGTCCAAATGAAGCACTTAGCAATGTATCTTACTAATCAAAAAATTACGTTTTGATATATTTATGGTAAGAAATTTACAAAATATCTTCATGGAACGTGATCTTTACTTAATAGCCTTATGATTTTTGCCATAAAAGAAAAATCGATAATTTTGACCCATACAATGTATTTTTGGCTAGTGCTACAAATATACCCATGCTACGTACGGCTTTCACATTTTTTTTTTTTGTAATATTCGTTTCTCCATTTCTGCCAGTGTGATTCTTTCATTTCTTCTCTCTTTTCTCCATTTACTGAAACAGGAGACGTCTAAAAAATGACAGAACGACAGATGGCTTCTACTGAAAGGAGCCTACGTAAGTTTACATTTTGTCTACAGTTTGCTTATATAAAAATGGCTATTATAGACTGTCGATGTAAACATTTTTACGGTGATATGAAGGCTATTCTGTCAGTTCTGGTAAATCTTCAAATGTTTCTACAAATATTGTAAAACTGCTCAATGGAACAAACTCTTGGAAGGTTGATAGAATGGCTAAATTATATCTTATTTTGCATTTAAAATGCTAAATATTAGATCAAATCTAAATAACAATTCTGTTTGCTCATCTGAAAGTTAAGGTGATAATACATGGGACAATGGTGCTGTGCAGTTTTGCCAAGAGATGTTGCTTGGGGACTTTGCCATTGAAAATGGGCAACAAATTTCTATATGGATACATTAGATCAGTCTTAGGCCCTGTGTCTCACCTGGTTGCCCATTGACAACAACATTGCACAGCAACATTGCTCAGAAAGTTGCCCCCTGTATCATCACCTTTAGAGTACTAGCAAGTACTCTTAAAATGTATGCCAAAACCCATTTCATTGATATCTATACCAGGGATGGGCAACTTCAGTCCTGGAGGGCCTGCAGAATTTAGCTCCAACCCTAATCAAACACAGGACAGTGGACAGTGGCCCTCCAGGCCTGAAGTTGCCCATCCCTAATCTATACAATAGGAGGATTCATTATCTGCTCATGAGAGGCAGGGATGTTTTTAGCGTGTTATGTTTACATGATGTGCTGAGAATCTGGGTCAGGTGCATTACCTGTTGTCTGACCCTCTCGTCTCCTGCTCCTCAGGTATCCAGGCTGATGATGACCTGAAGTCTATGTTTGTCGGCACAGTGATGAGAAAAATCAAATCTCGCACCTGGAAAAAGCAGCGTTATTTCCGGCTACAAGAAGACTGCATGACTATCTGGTACAAGAGCAAGAAAGCAGGAAATGCACACTCCACCTGTAAGTAATGCTTACAAGATCCACAATCTGTAATTAGTAGTCATTTATCCACAGCAAAGTGTTGTACTATGAGAACAATCCCATATGCCAGGGGTGTCCAGTCCCCCTTCTAGAGGTCTTGGAGAATTTAGTTGCAATACACTTTCCTGAAAGTTTGTAGTAATCTGGAAGACCTTCATTAGCTGGTTCAAGTGTGTTTAATTAGGGCTTGAGCAAAACTCTGCTGGAAGGTGACCCTCCAATGCAGGATTAGACTCTGCTGTTTAAGAGTCTTACTTAATATCTTAATAGTGATAGTTTACGGATCAACGCTTCCTGTGGTTGAACCTATAACCAGCCTAGAACACCTACACCATTACCCTAGGCAGAAACATAGCAGCTTCATATAAAGTATTTTCAGAACTTCTAGATCAGGCATGGGCAAACTCGGTCCTGGAGGGCCAGTGTCCCCTGCTCTAGAATGGATGTAGGGCAGGGATGGGCAACTACAGTTCTGGAGTGCTGGTGCCCTGCAGAGTTTAGCTCCAACTTGCCTCAACACACCTGCCTGGAAGTTTCTAGTAGGTCTAGTAAGACATTAATTATCTGATTCAGTTGTGTCTAATTAGGATTGGAGCTAAACTATGCAGGACACCGGCCCTCCAGGGCCGAGTTTGCCATGCCTGCTCAAGACTCAGGGGTATTCGCTTCTGTTCCTTGGAGGGCTCCAACACACCTGCCTAGAAGTTTGTAGTAATTGCAGAGACATTGATTAGCTAGTTTAGGTGTGTAGGGCAGGCATGGGCAACTTCAGTTCTGGAGGGCTGGTGCCCTGCAGAGTTTGGCTTCAACTTGCTTCAACACATCTGCCTGGAAGTTTCTCGTATGCCTAGTAAGACCTTGATTAGCTGATTCAGGTGTTTATTTAGGGTTAGAGCTAAATTCTGCAGGACAGGGCCACAGGACAGAGTTTTGACACGCCTGGTGTAGGGTTTAGGTGGGGGTCAAAGTTTGAGTCTTAATCTTGTTTTATTTTGGTATTGAGATCTCTCGAGACCACATAAATGTTGCATTTGTATGGGTCTGGGTCTTGATAGGCCAAATATTGGTCTAGTCTTGTCTCCAACTTTTAGGGTTTAGGGCAGGAGTAGGCAAGGTCGATCCTACAGAGCTGCTGCCCTGCAGAGTTTAGCTCCAACCCTAATCAAACACACCTGAACAAGTTAATCAGTGTCTTCAGGATTACTAAGGCTATAGGCAGGTGAGATTTTTTTCAGGGTTAGAGCTAATCTCTTCAGGACAATGGCTCTCTAGGACCGAACTTGTCTACCCCTGGTTTAGAGGATAGATATGTAAATGTTTGTCTGTGTGTGTCTATAGTTTCTGTGGGTGATGTGGAAGCTGTACGGGAAGGGCACCAATCTGAGGTTCTGCTCAGCATTGCTGACGAGTTCCCACCTGACCGCTGCTTCACCCTAGTGTTCCGCGGTCGACGGGGCAACTTGGACCTAGTGGCCGAATCAGCGGGGGAGGCGCAATCATGGATTAAAGGGATACGCAAACTCATCGATAACCTGGAGAACATGGGGCAGAGAGAGAAACTAGACCAGTATCCTTTACTGTCACTCTTTATCTGCCTGTCTATCATTCCACTCTCTGTCCATCTTACACGCACAAGGTTTCACGCAGGCTAAAAGGCATTAAAGGACACTTAAATACACTGTGACTGCTTTCACTCCATGTTGTGCAACATAATTTATGCAAGTTGGACATGTTCCTGGGACAACATTCTTGTTTCTCTAAGTTTCAACCCTGTCCCTAATGATATGGAGGTCCTTGACCTCCTAAACATAACCCTAAAATCAGTTGACAAGAACCCTACTTTGGTAAATCATACCAAGCACTTTGGTTTTCCCTTAAATGCTGTTTCCAGATGGATCTGTGATTGGTTTAAGAAAGCAGACAAAAACAGGGATGGGCGGATGAACTTTAAGGAAGTCCGAGATCTCTTAAAGATGATGAATGTGGACATGAACGAGCATCACGCTCTTCGTCTCTTTACAGTAAGTGCACATTTATGGCCAATTTATGGTTCCATTGTTGTACCACTTGATGTAGCTTAAATTCAATCACAGTTTTGACACCAGACACACTTAAGTTATTATTTGGTGATCCTTTTTTCGAGCTAGTTGCTCGTATTTGTACACTTTGGAACTTCTATTGTTCTGCAGATGGCAGACAAGTCTCAATCAGGAGCTCTTGAAGATGATGAGTTTGTGCTGTTCTATAAGATGCTGACTCAGCGTGAGGATGTCCTCAGAGTGTTTCAGGAATTTTCAGGTGATGGGCAGAAGCTAACGCTCCAAGATCTGAAAGATTTCCTACGGGAGGAACAGCTACATGAGGATGGAGTTCAGCAGTATGCACTAAAGCTCATTGAATGCTATGAACCTTCAGATACAGGTAACTAACAATATTGTACTTTTTCTCTCTCAAGTTTCTTCAAAGCTTGGGATATTTGTATTTTACTTTCCACCTACCATTAATCTGTTTAAATCAGGGGTGCCCAAACTTGGTCCTGGAGGGCCGGTGTCCTGCAGAGTTTAGCTCCAACTTGCCTTAACACACCTGCCGGGAAGTTTCTAGTATGCCTAGTAAGAGTTTGATTAGCTGGTTCACGTGTGCCTGGGGTTGGACCTAAACTCTGCAGGACAGCAGCCTTCCAGGACTGAGTTTGGGCACCCCTGGTTTAGATGATCCTCAGTGGTTTGGCTTCTTGTCCCAAACTAATTTATATTACAATGTTTATATTACAATAACATTTTGTTCCAGGTATCCTAATGCTCCATTTTGTGTTCTTGACATCTTGGCTCACCTTTAAATGCATTAATTTCTTTACCTTATGTGGTTATAGCAAGAATGTTGCAAGCGATGACGTTCGATGGTTTTCTGATGTACCTGAGCTCACCAGAGGGCTCTATCTTCAACCCTACCATGGTGGAACTCTACCAGGACATGACTCAGCCTCTTTGTCATTACTTCATATCGTCTTCTCATAACACGTATCTTCTGGAGGACCAAATCAGAGGACACAGCAGTGTAGAAGGCTACATACGGTACGTTTCAAGAAGACGTTTCCTTAAATTCTTGAAGCTTCAGTTCTTTATATTTGTAAATAGTAACTTGCATCTGTGTTTTAGAGCACTAAAACGTGGCTGTCGATGTGTAGAAGTAGACTGCTGGGATGGACCAAATGGAGAACCAATCGTCTACCATGGACATACGTTCACTTCCAAGATCTTCTTCAAGGATGTTGTCACTGTGCTGGGCAACTATGCATTCAAAGTATGTCACAACTTGTGGCTTTGTTTTCATTCACTCTTTCACAACTGCAGATTCCTGACAAGAAAGTTCTGTGGTGTTGCCATGGTATAATGATGTTATCAGGTGGTAATAATGCAGTATTTTGATATTTCATGGTAATGAATGATTAAAATATCCAAATACTATGGTATTTATGTGATTCTCTAATGTAAATCAAGGAATACAACAGGTACTTCAAAGAATACCAAGGTATCGGCATGGCAAATCTGGTTCTATAACTGTACTATGGTGTAGACCCATATAGGTCCATAACTCTTAATAATTTTTATATCCCTCATGATTTCTTTCTTCATCTTTCAGCTTTGTAAACTGGTTTAGAGTACTGTACTAGCTTGCATTTTTGTGTGTGTGACAGAGTAAGGCCAGGTGCACTCTGAGCCAGGGCACCATGCCCTGTTTGTGTGTAATGTGATCTAGGGTAGTCGACCCCTGCCTGGCAGTGTGTTAGCCGCAGTTCTGTGTTGAGTGTTTCATTTCACTCCATCACTTATTCACACACACACACGCTCTCCCTTCTGCAGGCATCGCAGTACCCTGTCATCCTGTCCATTGAGAACCACTGCAGTGTAGAGCAGCAGAAAGTCATGGCCCAACACCTCACCCAGATCCTAGGAGACAAGCTGCTGAAAAGCCCTTTAGATGGAAAGATTCCCATCGGCCTCCCGTCTCCTGAGGTGAGCCAGAGAGCATGAATGCATGTGGTCAGTTAAACAAGTACTTCCACTTAATTGCTCCCTAATGGGCAGTAAATGTCTAACAGTGCTCATTCATCTTGAAGAGTCAAAGATCTTGAAGTTTCCACCCCATGAACAGACATGTGTATCAGAGTTCAGAGTGTGGTGACCTCTCCAGGATACATTCACTTTCTCCGGCCATTCACCTGGGGCGGCAGCCATATGATCTATGTCCATGTGACCCAGCCACACTGAATTATTAAAGCAAACAATAATAACCCCCAACCCAACAAACACACACGACCCTGCTAAGACCAGCTCAGACTAGCATGAATTACCTTGCTTGTCAAGGCTTTCTTAGGATAGTTTCTCTGGTCTTTCTGGTAAAACTTGCTGAGCAGTGAACACTTGCTGGTTAAGAAGCCTGCACAGCACCACTGTCATTTCAACAGGGTCTAACCAGAGGCCCTGTATCACCGACAAGACCAGCATAGCTGTTAGCCACTAGCACTTAACTGAACATCATTGTCTTGCTGGTTTAGGTGCAAATTTATTGCATTCCTGTTTGACTAACCACTAGTAAAGTCTTTGTGTGTCCATGTTCACTGTTAAAGTCTCTTACTATAAGAGATTTCTGATGGTTGCTGATGAAAAGTGTATCTTGTCTATATATGTGTGTGTCTGTGTAGGACCTGAAAGGGAAGATTCTGTTGAAAGGAAAGAAGATAGGTGGATTAGAGGATAGCATGAATGGGGTGGTGGATGACCCTTTGATGGGAGAGGTGAGCGACGAAGAGGAGACTGCTGAAATTGATGATGACCATCATCGCAGCGACAGCATACGGCATAGAGTCAAGGTACAGTGATACATTTCAAGAGAGATGTTTGTATACATGTACTAATTATAGTAGCCATAATTTACCAAATGATGATCAAGATGAATTCTACAACCTTGCAATTGAGCCATGCAGTGGTGTAGCCACATCAGTAAAGTTTTCAAACCCCAGCAAAGGTAGACTACTGTTGTACCCTTGAACAAGACCCATACCCTTAGGTTACTCAAAGGTAGGGATGGGCGACTTTGGTCCTGGAAGGGTTTAGCTCCAATTCTAATCAAACACACCTGAACAAGCTAATCAATGACTCCAAGATCAATAGAAAGCTACAAGCAGGTATGTTTGATTAGGGTTGGAGCTAAACTCTGCAGGACAGTGGCCCTCCAGGAGCAAAGATACCCAGTTCTGCTCAAGATGGACTGTTCCTGTAACTAGTACACTGTAAATCACTCTAGGTAGAAGTGGCAGCTTAATGGCTAATTAGTAGGTAACAACAAAATAATGTTAAAGATAATGGGGCATATCTAGGATAAAGTTTCTTTGGCAACTTCAGGAGCCAACGTATTGTAAAATATTGAATGGCGGTCTCGTCTCATTGGGAGTCTATCAGGTCTTCATCAGAACTTTGCGGTGCTGTGTCCTCGAGTAAGAGTTACAGTCTGCCACAACTTCAACCGCAAGATTCAAATTTAATTACGTAATAGACTCCTTCAGTTTCATCTCTGAAAACTTCCACTTCTGAACAGGAGTTGTGCCAACTTCAAGTGAAAAAATCAAGCTGTAGACCTGGGTGTCTCATGTTGAAGATAGCAAAAATGTTCTGACAGCCAAGAGATGCTCAGTGGCTCTGAAAATGGGTGGATTGCATAAAGCACTAATAAAAGATGGATGGGATGACACTGGAGCAATCTTGGGAAGGAAGTAGACCAGCAAACAAGAAAAGGCAAGAGAGAAAGTCAGAGATAAGACAGAAACGGCATATCTTCTGTGGTCTTCTGCCATCTGATAGGTGGCCATGTACATTTGCTGGCACTGCTGTTACCATGTGACACTTGATTCTTTGAACTCTGGTTAGCTGAAGTCAGGGATCACCTCTCTTGGTTTCTCCAATCCGAGATACAGCCATCTTGATGATTCATCAACTGGAAAAAAGTTGGCATGGAAGGTTTAGCTTTTAATCTGCACACAAGCACTGCTCTGCCTTGTTGGATAACCAATTTAGGCCAATTACTAAATAGTCATTTAGTTGACAAATTTACCTCAAGTGTACCATTACTCTTGCTCAGTGCTACAATGTTGAAGGATTAACCCTTGCTGGCTTTGAACCAATTTTTCATTACCAGTCCAGATCTAGGCTACACCACTCTAAGCAAGTTTGAATATCATGTTAAGATGGCACAGCAGGTTGGCAAGAATATACCCAACAGATGGTAGTGTAAGATGAAGCCAGGTGGATACCTGGCCTCATTATCCAAGGGTCGTCTGTCATGACATTGTCTAAGTAGCCCTGGGTTCAGTGGTTTAGGTAGCAGAACTGAATGCTTGCATTAAAACCACATCATACAATCTAGCTAGCACCCTTCTCAAATACCACAATCATGTTGAGGTTTTAGTT
This sequence comes from Labeo rohita, assembly GCF_022985175.1. Lineage (NCBI taxonomy): Eukaryota > Metazoa > Chordata > Actinopteri > Cypriniformes > Cyprinidae > Labeo > Labeo rohita. The sequence goes on from NC_066890.1 coordinate 36,066,192, forward strand.
GCTGTTGAAGTAGTTTAAAGGCTGTCAACATCAGTCCTTTGTGTCCTTATTCCTTAGCAACTCTTAGATGGGTTAGCTTAGGGGTCTCCAAACTTAGTCCTGGAGGGCCGGTGTCCTCTAGAGTTTTGCTTCAACCCTAATTAAACACACCTGAACCTGCTGATCAAAGTCTTACTAGGCATGCTAGAAACTTTCAGGCAGGTGTGTTGAGGTAAGTTGGAGCTAAACTCTACAGGACACCGGCCCTCCAGGACTGAGTTTGGAGACCCGTAGGTTAGCTGGTTTGTCAAATTGTTTTCTAGCCTGTTAAGGACTGTTTTTGTACTGTCTAGAAATCCAAGCAGCGTCTCTCTAAAGAGCTGTCGGACTGTGTGGTTTACTGCAAGAGTGTCCACTTTAGCAGCTTTAAACATTCACGAATTCACTCCAAGTTTTACGAGATCTCCTCCTTCACGGAGTCTAAGGCCCGGAAACACATAAGGGAGGCAGGTAAAGGAAACATGAGTCTGACTGCTTATAACAGCTCATCAATTATTTTTTTAGAGAATTGTATTGTCTTACTGTGTTTGTCCCTGTGCTACAGGAGCAGAGTTTGTTCTTCACAATGCTCGCCAGCTGAGCCGGGTTTACCCCAGTGGTTTAAGAACAGACTCATCCAACTTCAACCCACAGGATATGTGGAACGCAGGGTGCCAAATTGGTGAGCCTACTGGTTTAAAATAAATGGTTAAAATATGAATATTTCACAATTCATAAGATTCTACAGTAGGTTAGCTATCTTAGGATTCATGAGGGCTTTCATGGAACATTACTATAAATTGAGATTAAGAAAATTTTGATTAATAGCTAGCTTGGGTCAACTTATGTGCTAGAAATTAGATGACTAGCCTGTTGAAACAAACTGCTTTAACCAGCCTAGCTTTAACTAAGTGGTGTGTTGGTTTAGTTAGCCATAGAACTGGTTAGGGTAGGGGAGAGAAATTTTAGGCACTTATCAGCTGGTTGGACTGGAAGTTAAGGTTTTTGAGGAAAACATTCTACACAATCCCAGCCGAGGAATAAAGGTCTTATCTACTGAACCAATAAAAAAAAATCAAAATGTATATACATTTTAACCACCAATGGTCGTCTTGCACTAGCTTGACTTTATGCATTATGTAGTCATGTTGGAAAGGTCACTCACAGTTAGTTCTTCGTCTGTATACTCTAGGGCTGCCCTCGACTTAAGAGTTTTCTGATCAACTAGTAGTCACTCATTTTAAGCATTAGTCAACTATTAGTCATGTTTATTAAAAAAAAACATATGAATCATAATAATGAGCCTTTAATTGCCTACATAGTCTAAAAAGTGTTCAAGCACACACAAAAAAAACTTGCCACAGCACACCAGCAGATATAATGACAATGAATGTGTCAGGGAAAACCAGTAAGGAGACAGCATTAACGTTTTAATAATTTATTGATAAACTAATGATTTCTTTGTTTTTGGCTTAAGAGATAAAGCCGGTGACACTGACTCGTCATCTCCACTGTTTTATTTTTGAATTGGTTCATTTAAAAGCAGACATTTCACTCTTTGTAGATTTATTTTATGTCTGTAAGGCAAGTATACATTGAGTCTAGAAGTTTCAGAGAAACCAAGGTGGCAGAAAGCGAATCCTGTTTGCTTTCATTATTTTACAAAAGTGCAACGTTTCGTTGTTATTGTGAGTGCACACAAATAAATATAGAGTTTTTACAGATTCAAAAGATGTAATACACTTATCTGTATGACCAAAAATGAGTATTTTAAGAGCAAGTGACCGCATCACCGATTCCACACTTGAATAGTGCATTTTTCTAGGTTAACATTAGATTGAGTGCCCATGTAAAGCTGTTAATACATACATCTTTTAGATGAAAAGCCATATTTGAGGTCAGTGAATAATAGGTAAGCATTTATATGTCCTGCTCGATGTGCTATATTACCAGACCATTCGTTTCAGTACATAAGACCCTTATTCCTTGGCTGGGATCGTGTAGAGCCTTTTGAAGCTGCGTTGGTTCCCACTGAAGTCCACTAAATGGAGAAAAATCCTGAAATGTTTTTCTCAGAAACCTTAATTTCTTTTCGAAAGAAAGACCTGAACATCTTTGATGACATAGGGGTGAGTATATTATCAGGAAATTTTTATTCTGGAAGTGAACTCATTCTTTAATATAGACTATTCAAAGTTGATGAGCATTCCTGGTTATCTAGTCAAAACATCACTAGTGTAACAGCCTAAATCGCCACTCTTTATTCATGAAAATGGAAAATGTTCCAATAGACATTGTTTTAAGCAAGATCTGTTACTACTCAATACAAATGGTGGTAAATATTTTTCACTGCACTTATTTTCTCTTCTCAGTTGCTCTGAACTTTCAGACCGCAGGGGTTGAGATGGATCTAAACGATGGCTTATTCAGTCAAAACAGTCATTGTGGCTACGTACTGAAACCAGCATTCATGCGCAACATAGACGAACGGTTTGACCCAGAAAACCCCCAAAACCGAGATGGTTACAAGCCGCTTAGCCTGTCTATACAGGTACAAACCTGAATTTCTGTGCATGTGCTGGTGTTGTAACATATATATGTATATATATATATATGCTAAACCTGCTTATATTGCGTTCTTTTCAGGTAATCAGCGGCCAACAGCTTCCAAAGGTAAACATCAAGGAGGGCTCAATCATCGATCCCCTCGTTCGGGTGGAAATTCACGGCATACCACTGGACCAGGCCAAGCAGGAAACCAGATACATTGACAACAACGGTCAGTTAAAACGTATAGGACGGAGTTGTGTCTAGACTGAGAAAGCCTAGACGCAGTTAAACCAGAGATCTAGTTGCGTTCGAAAGACTGAACAAACTTGAAACAAATCTTGTTTTCGAACAAATGGTTTTGGACCTGCGCTAAGGTTCGTGGTGAATGTATATTATTTATATACTGCATATTACTGTAAGTTCTTTACAATTTTAATAACATTTGAGCAGTTGACTTAAAAAGTCCTGTGTGTAAAGTACAAATATTCCATGTACTATTTTAATTAAAATCAGCTACCTATTTGTCTCTGCAGGTTTTAACCCAGTATGGTACGACATGCTTCAGTTCACAATTCACGTCCCTGAGTTGGCGCTGGTACGGTTTGTCGTCGAGGACTATGATAAAACATCAAAGAATGACTTTGTGGGACAATTCACTCTCCCTTTCACCTGTATTCAGCCAGGTACGTCTCTGTTCCACCAAATGCATCAAAAATTTATCCTCCGTGGAGCTTTTGTTAAATACTAAGCACGTTTTGTTCTTTCCCGCAGGATATCGTCACATCCATCTGCTGTCTAAGGACGGCACCAGCATAGCTCCTTCCTCGCTATTTGTTAATGTCAGGATAACTAAACTAACATAAAGTGACTAAAGTTAAAGTTGTCTTATACAGGCACAAACTATAAAAAGCAATAATTTCAAGTCTTCCCAGTCAACACTTGTTTGCAGAATGCTGATATTCTAATAAATCCAGTAAAAATGTATTAAAAAGTAACAATTTACAATTTTAAGGTAAAGTTGTGTTGCTGTAGATTTAGTTAATCTGTACGCCAAATAATTTTATAGAAATTTTATTTAATGTTATTAAGATTTGTGTGATTGTAGGAAGCTGTATCTGAATATAACTTTATTAAGATACAAATATATATGCATAAGGAATGAGTCCTATTTTGGTTTGCTTTTAAGACTAAAATATAGATTTTTCCTTAAATTTTAGGCTGAAATATGCTCAGGCAAAATATATTATTTGTCTTGTTTTCCTGGACAAACATTTAAACATTCTTAAATTAAGAAAAATTTACTTAAGATGCAAAAATGATTAGATATTGTCATGTTTTCTGAAAAACTAAATACAAACATGTATTGTTTTAAAACTAAGCTCACTTATTCTTAATTTAAGAATGTTTAGATGTTTGTACTGAAAAACAATACAAAAATCATATGGATATTTCATTTGAGATTCACCCAATGTTATTTTTACAATGCATGGCAAGTCTTTACATCTTGCTTTGTGCATTTTAGAAATATTTCAGTAGAAATATATTTGCTTTCTTAATCGTACCACTCCATTTCAGTAGTATTTACAGTAGTGTGTGTGTGTTAACTGTTCCTTTGGAATAAAGTACAGAGATAATGGGCTCAAGGGCTCAATTACAATCTTACTTTGGCCCCAAAGTACCTCAGGGGCCAGACTCAATTACACAGAGATACAGAAGGAGGGCAGTGAAAATTACCCCGTCTGTTCCCACCTACCTGGATACAGTATACCATAGTATACATTTCGAAATACATATATACTCTTGAATGCACCTAGCATGTATAAGTGAACTTAAAGTAGATTATTCTGAATCATGTCAAGACATTTGTTAAATCAAATGTATGCTGCTGGACTAATAGTGTTATATTTTTTGTATTTCTAAGCTGCGTATGTTGGATCTATATACTGTTTTTGTATTATTGTTCAGTAACTATCTGTAAACTGTCTGTTTTGCTTGTGTATATATGTACGTATGTATTTATTTGCCATATTCATCAAAGAATAAAGATAATTTTGAAGGGATGCCCTTGTCAACACAGGTTCCAGTTCCAATTTACAGATGAGAAAAACAACTTTACACCACTAAGTTAAAGCCGCTCTGTGCCTGCTCAAAATTCAGCGTAAAGGCACAATGATAAACTGACTGAATTTATGCCTGCTTTGACCCACCTCAGTAGTATCAAAATATACAGCTTTTTTTTTGTGTGTAAATACATTCATGCCACCTCTGAGCAGCAATCTGTGTAAAGACCTTTAAATGCCACTTCAGAAGTGCTTCTGTGCCACCTTTGCAGTGTGAATTTATTGTAACACCAACTTTACATCACAAAGGTGGTTGAAATGGCATTTTCGGTCTTCACAGAGGATGTTTAATGCTGCTCAGAGGTGGCATAAATGCATTTAAACAGCAAATACAACTATGGATTGATATTAGGAGCGAGGTAAGTCAAAGCTGGCTTAATTTAGTATGGCTTTTATGCAGCAATAGCCAAAAATACATGGACCTTTCTCACATTTCTGGGTTTCTCATAGCGGAAGTCGTCATTGTTGGGTAAAATCCGAATGGAATGGGACAATACCACAAATATATTTTTGGCATTCCCATTTGCTCAAACAGCAAAAGAAAAACTACACAATAGTGTTTTCACGACTTTCACTTAAAAGAAAAAAAATTGAGAGAGACTGATATCGGCAGTCACAAGAGAGAACAACAATAAAGACCGACAGGGAACTCATGACAAAGACAGATATATAAAGGCTAACTAATAATGACAGACAGGTGAACCAGATAACGCTAACAAGGACTAAACCAAAGTAGACAGATCGACGGGGGGAGACAATGGGAGAAACCAAGAATACAAACAGACAGAACTGTGACATTACACCCCCTTCCGAATAGGCGCGTCCTCGCGCCGTAGAAAACAAAAAACAAAACAGACAAGAGGGGCGAAAAAACAGTAGAAAGACAGAGTCCATGTGGGAGGAGGCTTTGGCGGAGGACGGAACCCCGGGAGGGGGACAAAAAACAGAGTAATAAGGGCAAAAAACAAAGTCCAAGGCGGTGACGATGGTGGGAGGAGCCAGGGAGGAAACAGGAGGGACCCAGAGCAGGAGGAACCTAGCAGGACCCAGAACGCAGCATGATGACCCACGGTGGAGCCGATGGAGGGAGGAGCCATGGTGGAAGAAGGGCTGACGACTCCATGGGGCCGACCGACGGAGGTGGAGCCGCTGGCGGAGGAGCCCGAGACGGAGAGTCGAAGATCCAGGGCGACACCAAGGATCCGGAGGGCCAAGGCGGAGCCCTAGGCTCTGGCGACCAAGGCGTAGGCGGAGATCCGGAGGTCCGCGGCGGAGCCGGAGCGACAGAGGATGGAGGCTGTGCCGGAGGGAGGGAGGAGTCCTTAGGAGCCGGTGGGACGGAGTGACGAGGCGCAGCCGGAGGAACAGAGTCCTGAGGTGACGGAGGGACGACGACCGACCAGGGCGGAGCCGGAAAGACGAGGGAGCCCGGTGGAGCTGGTGGACCGATGGGCGACGATGGAGACGAGGGCGCTGAGAGCCGTGGTGGAGCCGCAGGGTCGGCGGGCCGAGGCGGAGTTCTGGACTCTGAGGCTGGAGGCGGAGATGAGGGATCCTCCAGCCCTGACACCGATGGAAGCTGGCAGACCCGCGGCGAGCCCACTGCACAGGTGGTGGGCTGAGGGTGAGCAGAGGGGCTGTCAGGGGACAGCGGTGAGCAGACAGTCGGTGACATAGGCAGAAGAGAGAGGGTGGGTGGGGATTCCATACAGGCATGCATAACGTGACAGGTAGATATTTCTGTAAAGAAGTCTATTAAATCCCCAGAGTCATTTTCTAGAACTTCCATAGAAAAATCAATTAAGTCCCCAGAGTTTTCTTCCAGCTCACCCCCAGCGGTGGTGCAGTGGGCAGGGCTCTCCATAGCCCTCTCTTGCTCCACGCAGCACTCCACCGTCACGAATGTAGTGGCCGGCTCTCGCACCTGGTCAGATGTGTCAGGCTCTGGCTCTGTCGCTCTTGGCTCTGGCTCTTCATCTGCGGTGGACTCGGGCTCAAACTCCGCTTGTCGGGGTGATGGTTGGCTGGGTTCTGGGTCTGGAGTGGGGATGACGTCCTCCTCGATGATGTCGATGGTCCACGACGATCCACAGGACGCCAGCACCCACTCGATGTACTCCGGCAGGCTCTCTTGAGGACCCTCCCCAGATAGCAGCACCTTGGTGGTGGTGTTAAGTCCAGTGTAGTAGAACTTGCATAGGCTGCTATCCGTAAAGTGGGAGTGTTCTGCCAGGAAGATGTAATCACGAGTGTGGTCCTCAAGAGAGCGTTCCCCCTGCTTCAGGAGGATGAGAAGAACGGTAGGATCCATAATAATAATAATCAAAAAACAAAAACACTGAGGGGAAAAAACGGAAAAATAAACGCAGGGGAAGATGCCGGGAAAAAACTGTAGCGGTCGGTCTTTCTGTTACGTTTGCTGGTGCTGGATGGAAGACAGGATACAACGTACGAAACAAATCTTATTTTAATTACTTTCAAGAGGAACAGGCAGGAACACAGAGCGATATCCACACACACTGAAACTCAAATCAACAATAAAGACCGACAGGGAACTCATGACAAAGACAGATTTATAAAGGCTAACTAATAATGACAGACAGGTGAACCAGATAACGCAAACAAGGACTAAACCAAAGTAGACAGATCGACGGGGGGAGACAATGGGAGAAACCAAGAATACAAACAGACAGAACTGTGACACGCATAGCGTTAACTAGTTTTTTGTAACTTGATAAAAGGGTGATATAATGCAAAGTATAGTGTTATAAATGTACATACATATTTTCAGTGTTGGGAAGGTTACTTTGGAAATGTAATAGGTTACAGATTACAAGTTACTTGATTTAAAATGTAATAAGTAGTGTAAAAAAGTTAAGCAGTTAAGCAATTACTTTATTAAAGTAATGTAACGTATTACTTTTAATTACTTTTTGATTACTTTTCTAAATTTCTAATGTTTTAAACTGTTAAATCATTTGAAACATTTAAACCAGGCAGAGTTAACCTTACAGTAGCGTTCAACACTGATTACTGTCAGACTTTCAAAATCCTTTATCACTTGTATTAAGATTATAATAAGTAAGGGACAACATACATCTTTATTTTGCGATAACAACTGCCTGAATGTATATTATCTCGCTTATTACACAGCTGCTTGATAGATTATTTAGATGTTTCGTGTCAAAATTATTAGACACAAAACACTGAGTTGAAATATTTGAACGCAAAGCTTCCATGAAGAAATCAGTTGCTGGCAAACAGCAAGTTCAAACTAGACATTTTAGGGACACAGTGCAGTCATACCACTTTTCTTACACAACATTTCACCACATAAATAATTAAGTAGTAGTACTAGTTTGTTAGTTATCTTATAATCCATTACAGTGTACAAAAAAAGGCAGCAGCTGTGTTTGTATGAAACAATAGAGCAAGTCCACGATACCAGGATGACAGAAATAAGAAATTGTCCACATAATATTGAATTAAGCTTTAATATTTTATTAGCTAACCAAACGCAAAGCTTCCGCCAAGAAAAATTATCAAGCATATAACACTGACTTAAGTTGCCCCGAGTCTGAGCTGTGTAATAATTGAATTTAAAGCACAGCCACTACAAATTCAGGCTTGTTTTTTTCTTACTTGTTTTTTTGGGGCTTTTTATGCCTTTTATTGTGATAGGACAGTAGAGAGATGACAGGAAAGAGCTGGGAGGAGAGAGGGGAGCGGGATCGGCAAAGGACCTCGAGACGGGAATCGAACTTGGGTCACCGCGAGCGCAGTTGCGCTATATGTCATAACAAGATCATAACATAACATCATAACAAGAAATAGTTTAATAGCTATGATACTGGGTTTGAAATCAAATGTTTACATAGTTATGACAGAAAACACTAGCATCTAACAATGCCTTGGAAAAAACAATCTTAAAAAATAAAGTTTATGCATAAACCCAAATAGGAAGTAAAACAGTTATCGAATAAGCATGTGTCCTATTCTGTGTCCTAAACAACTGAAACATAGGTGTCTCATTTTAGAGCAGTCAATGCAATTTATGAAAGAAGTCAATTAAATCTGTAAGTGGGGGTGGGTGTGTGAAAAAATTCAATTGTAATCCCCTTTGTAATCACTGGCATTTTTTAAAAGTAACTGTAATTTAATTACAAAGTTTTTCTCAGTAACTGTAACTAATTAGAATTACATTTATCTTGTAATTAAATTACGTAATTCCGTTACATGTAATTAGTTACTCCCCAACACTGCATATTTTTAAAAATCAAAATATAAAAAACTTCAAAGGATTTATGATGATGATGACCGTTGAAACGCGTCATCACAGGCTTGTGAAAAGGGTCCATTGTACGGGTCAAAATTGTCGTTTTATAAGGTCGTGTTCTTGTCAATTTCCTGTCGTAAATATATCAAAACTTAATTTTTGATTAGTAATTGGCATTTGCTAATTTGGACAACTTTCATGGCGATCTTCTCTATCAGAAAGCTTATTTATGCAGCTTTCAGTTGATATATAAATCTCAATTTAAAAAAAATGACTGTTATGACTGGAAATGGTAAGTAATATGCCAAAAAAACGGTTGGTACACTTTTACTATAATAAAACCATGGTTAATTTTCGTAAGGGAGCGTAGTATGGGAGATTATGCGATAACGGACATTTCTTGTCATCACGTTCGATCAAACTTACATTTCTTCTTACTTTTGTCATCTATTATGTGTTTAATGTTCAAATTTGTGATGTTTATTTAAGTTTTAAAGTTGGTTGGACAACTATACCTCAACATTTTCAAGCGCAGACGAGCCTCTTCGGTCTGAGGAGAAGTTTTGACGGAACTCATCTTCCGTTTTATTTGTACTCGGACAATATTAGCTGTAACACTAAACAAATTGTCACTTTTAACACGTGTGGGACTTTTTTTCCTGAATGTTTGCGCGGTGTATAAACGTAAGGATCTTTTCAAGATAAATTACAACACGTATACTTGGACAGAATGGTGGGGAAAATTAAACGGGCCCGGCAGAAGCTCCATCACGGAGCTGTAAAGCTGCAAAATGAGCACGAAAACAAGCCCATGCTGGGGAATCTGGAGAAGATACAGATGAAGCCTATTCAACTCACAAAAATAGATTCAATAGAGAGCAAACTCAACATATCTGACAGCAGTATAAACAATAATTCAAAGGTATGGACGGTTGTATTGTCATATTCACGTTAGTGTCATATATTGTATTTCCAGTGTCATTTCTCCTCAGTTGACCTAGTCTAAATGAGATCATTTTTCATTCTGCTTCATGTGTTTTTCATGTAGGCATTCAGTTTTCCCACTGGAGTTTTTGCTGGAACTAAAATTTCCCCTGAGTCTTTAGTTCAAACGCTGAAGGTTGATGAACCATCAAGTGTGACCATAAACAAACAGTCTACAGGAGAACAGAAAGGTGAGGGGTTTTTCTTTCTTGTTTTATCAACTGATAAGTAAAAGTATTTTGTATTATTACACGTACATATCACTAAATAAATAAATAGTAGATTATACTGTATTATAAATCATAATATGTCCATATTTTTTAACACTGCCATTCAGAAGTTTGGGATTGGTATGTTTTTAATGTTTTTTTTTTTTCTCTAATGCTCATCAAGGCTGCATTTTCTTAATCAAAATTATGGAAAAAAACAGTAATTTTGTAAAATATTATTGCAGTTTAAAATAATGGTTTTCGATTTTAATATATGTTGAAATCTAATTTATTTCTGTGATGCAAAGCTGAATTTTCAGCATCTTTACTCCAGTTTTCAGTATCATGTGATCATTCAGAAATCATTCTAATATGCTGATTTATCAATATTTCCTATCATTTTTGATCAATTTGACACGTCCTTGCTGAATAAAAGTATTCATTTCTTTCAAAAAAGAAAGAATAATTTACTGACCACAAATGTTTAAATGGTATAGATTTAAATCTTTTTTAAAAAGATTTCTATTTTAAATAAATGTTTTTCTTTTTAACTTTTTATTTATTAAAGAATCCTAAAAAAAGAATCACAGGTTCCAACAAAATATTAAGATGTTTTCAACACTGATTATAAATCAGCATATCAGAATGATTTCTGACGGATCATGTGACACTGAATACTGGAGTAATGATGCTGAAAATTCAGCTTTACGTCACAGGAATAAATTATATTTTAAAATATTTTCACATAGAAAACTGTTATTTTACATCATAATAATATTTCACAATATTACTGTTTTTTTCTGGATTTTTGATCAAATAAATACAGCCTTGATGAGCATAAGAAATGTCTTAAAAAATCTTACTGATCCCAAAAGTTTCAATGACAGTGTATATTTAAGTCTGAAAATTAGGCTAAGTTTTGTTATTTAAAAAATTTAAATAATGATTTAATTTTGATTTTGGAAAATGTAAATATTTAATATTATTTTTATTATAATAAAATATTACAATTGCACAATATTTTTGCATTTAAATCTGAAAAATAGCCAACATTTTAAATGAAACATTATAATGCAAAATGAAGAAGGATGCTTATTCTTTTATTTATAGGTCATAATCAAACATAATCGTTTCATTTTAACTTTTGCTATTAAAATATTACATTTGCAAAGGTCTTGTGCAGATTGTGCAGATAACATTCAAATGTAAAAATATGTACAAAAAAAAAAAACTAAATGAAGAATAAGTTTGTTTCTTTTATTTATAGGTCATAATCATTAAATATTTAATATTTATTTTACTTTTACTATTATAATGCTATTATCGCTTTTTAATTTTCAGATTTGCTTTTAATTATTCAAGTAATTCAACAGAAAAGTACTTAATTTTAGTACATACTCCAAAATATCATTAGTTATATTTAATAGATATTTAATATTTTTATTAGTATAATTTCTTTATTATTATATAAAATATTTAAATCTGACGAATACGTTTCGTGATTTTTAACATGTAAAACACAGAAAAGATATATTGCAGTATGAAAAATAAATGTTATATTTATTTAATATAATTTGATTATTTAATAAATGTTCTAATGTATTCTATTTATAGGCCATAATCAGTTAATATTAATTTTATAGGCCATAATCAGTTAATATTACAAATATTTTATCTTAATATATACTTAAACTTACTTATAATATGCATTATATTTCTTAATATATTTAGCATTTGAATCTGGAATTAAATTTTTATGATTTTGACGAACATAAAACAAAAACAAATTTTTACTATTATAATATTGTTTCAAATCGTATTCTGCATCATAAATATAATATTATATTTAAATGTAATTCTAAAAAAGATTATTTATATTTAAATACATAATCTTATTGCCCAAAATGCACCTGTTTGTGGCCACAAGATGGCAGACTGTAACACGTTTTTGAAGTCTTATAAAAATCTAATATCTATTTTCTAAATTATGTATGTGAAACATTTGTAACATGTATTGAACATTGAATGTTAGAAATCAGTGAATAAAGATCTGAAGAATTCGTTCAAGATTCATTGAAAAATTGATGGTCTGAACCCTGGAACTAAGCGAGTAGTAAAGTTGTATCGGTGTAATGAACATATAATGTGATGAGATGAAAGTGAGAGTGTTTTTCACCTCACACGTCCTCTAGTTTGGATTGGTCTCTATAAATGTCATCTGTGTGTGAGTATTGAGGTTGGGTAAGGAGGGCTGTTCTATTCCTGGCTGTCTACAGTATAAATAACTCATGCGTGAACATCACAGCGCTGCTGCATCAGTGCACTGACGTGACCGCTGACTCCACCGCTGCTCACACGCTAACAAATCTGAGTTTCTCCTGAGGAGAACTGCAGAGATCAGACAACTAGCAAAGCTAGAAGGCTTGGCTACTATTCCAGTCTTGATACTTCTGCAGAGTAAACATACAGTGTACGTCTACTGTGCTTAGTATGCAGACTTTTAGTATGTGGGTGTTTCTTGGTACTGCAGACTTTAGACACTCTCTTAAAGTACATTTATTATGCTTTTAATACAATTTTATTTCTTCATGATTGGTAAAGGCAAACATTTTTTGGGGCACACTTTATTTTAAGGTCAGTTCTCGCTATTAACTAACCATTAAATGTAATTTCATTTCATTTGTGCTTTAAGGTTCATATCTAGTATTTTATGTATTCTAAATGCACAACATTAACATAACTTGTTAAGTATTTTAATAAATTAAATGGTTTTTAATTTTTTTTTTAATTTATATTGTTTTTAAAAGAAATAATAAAAAGTACTTAATTGAAATATATAATACAAATGTATTTTTAATATTTGTTATTTTTGTTAAATGTAATTATTTAATATCCTTGATCTGTTTTTTTTAATAAATTTAAAATTTTTAAAAAGTCATTAAAATTGTTTTAAGTTGAAAAAATTAAAAAAATATATAAAATACAAATTTATTTTTTAATGTTTCAGTTAATATTCATATATAAATGAATCACACAGACATGCACACAGAATATGGAATGTTTTTATTTTTAGTATTTTAATAAATTAAATTGTTTTTAAATACATTAAGTTGTTTTCAAAATAAATATTTAAAAGATTTTAATTAAATAAAAAAATTGAAATATATAAAATACGAATTTATTTTTAATTATTATTCATATATAAATGAATAACAGGCACATGCACACATGTATAATTGAAAAGAATAACATTTAAAAATATATGACTTATTTTATTAAAAATGTAAATTTTTAAATGGAATAATTTAATACCCTTGATTTATTTTTTTATACATTGTTTTTCATTAAGTAAATGAAATAAAAGAAATCATTAAAATAGTTTTAATTAAATTTAAAAAATGTAAATATTTAAAATACTTTTAAAATAATTTAAAACTTCAATTAATATTCATATAGAAATGAATCGCGCACACACACACACACAGAGAATGTTTATTTTTAGTATGTTAATAAATTAAATTTTTTAAATAAATTCATTTTTTAAAAATAAATAATTAAAATGATTTTAATAAAACTATTATATAGCATGCAAATGTATTTTTAATTTAATTAATAGTCATATATAAATGAATCACATACACACACACACACATATATATATATATATATATAATTTTGAAAATAATAAAATGTAAAAATATGACTTATTTTTATTAAAATTTGAATTTTTATTAAATATAATTTAATGTCCTTGAGTTATTGTTTTTTAAATAAATTAAATTGTTTTTAAAAGAAATCAATAAAATGCTTTTAATTAAATTGAAAAAAAAGTAATATACAATATTCATATATAATTGAAATGCACATGCACACACACACACATACACACCTATATATAATTGAAAAAATAACATTTAAAAAGATATATATATTTTTTACTTTATTTTTAGTAAATGTAATTATTTAGAGTAAATTGTTTTAATTAAATTGAAAAGAAATAAGATTTATTTTTAATGTTTAAATTAATATTTATATGTAAATGAAACACGCATACACACATGCATATATATATATATACATATATATATGTATATGGAAAAGAATAACATTTAAAAAGATGTAAATTCTTTGTATTAAAATTTTTATTAAATCTAGTTGCTCAATATCAGTGATTTATTTGAATATGCTATATATATATATATATATATATTCAATGAGAGTAATATTTGATTTTTTCTTTAAATATATTTTATTCGTAGCTTTTGTACATTTAACAAGCAAATATTTTACTATATATATATATATATATATATATATATATATATATATATATATATATATATATATATATATATATATATATATATATATATATATATATATATATATATATATACACGTGTCCAAGATTTCTTTTGTACATGCTTTATTTATAGTCAGTCAGAAGATGTTGTTTGTTTTATTGTTGTTTTATTTGTTTTTGTACATTGTCCATACACATACACACAATTAAAAATAAATGTTTTAGATATTAAATTTGTATTTATTTATTTATTTATTTTTGGATTCTGCTTAATCCGTATAGTTCGGGGATCTAGTTAAATGTGTCTGAGTTGCGGCTGCGCTTGAGCGAGGTTGACTTAGAGGATCGATGTGCCCGTGGCACTGCTTTGACAGAACGAGATCTTCCGTCTCTTTAATTGGGGGTATCGGTGTCTCTGCGTGACCTCGGAAATTCACCTCCTTCACCTCCAGCTCAGCTCCCCAGACACCCTGCTACCTCTCTTCACAGTGCTGGCGGGACCGGGAGATGAGAAGTGCAAGTGCAGAGGGGCAGGAAAGGGCAGCCGGGTTGTTCTGTCTGTTCCTAATTGGTGGTGTCCGTTTCAGCCAGCTCTCTGAACATGATGCTCTCTCTGGGATGGATGTGGTGGGAATGATGGATTTTTTTCCCTATCCCTGGTTTGCGGCAAACAGACGGATGCAGAGGCGAGATTGGGTTTCCAGCGTCAGGAGTGGTGCAGGGAGATATGAGGGCCGGAGATCCCTATCGGGCAGATACAGCAGAAAAACACCACTGTTGTTATTTCTGTGGTGGATCGACTCGCTGACGGGTTTGTTTCTGATCTAAGAGTGGTTAAGTGATGGCTTTGAATGGTTGAGGGTGTGGAAAACTGGTTGTGGATCAGGCAGGGACTGAAAATTGCCAAATGTTGAATCGAGTTTGAATTTTTGTATTTGTTAATTGTGGTTTGCAATTACATATGGTCGTGTTTAAATTGATTTTACGTTATAATTCAAGTGTAAATTTTTAAATGATCATATTCGAAGCGAAACTGTGATGCAAAAGACACCTAAGATGTTTCTACAGGATAGCAGGAAGTAAATCTCGAACCATTAGTAACCAATTAGTAACTATCTATCTATCTATCTATCTATCTATCTATCTATCTATCTATCAGCCCTGTTACTAAAATTACACCAATAATCAGTCTGTCTGTCTGTCTGTCTCAGCCCTGTTACCAAAATGACACCAAAAATGGCTGTCTATTATTCAGCCCCGTTACCAAAATTACACCAAAAAATAGCTGTCTATTATTCAGCCCTTTTACCAAAATTACATCAAAAAATATCTGTCTATCTATCTGTCTATCTATTATTCAGCCCTGTTACCAAAATTACACCAAAAATGTCTGTCTATTATTCAGCCTTTTTACCAAAATTACACCAAAAATGGCTATTATTCAGCCCTGTTACCAAAATTACACCAAAAATGTCTGTCTATTATTCAGGCCTGTTACCAAAATTACACCAAAAAATGTATGTCTGTTATTCAGCCCTGTTACCAAAATTAC
Organism: Labeo rohita; assembly: GCF_022985175.1. Classification (NCBI taxonomy): domain Eukaryota; kingdom Metazoa; phylum Chordata; class Actinopteri; order Cypriniformes; family Cyprinidae; genus Labeo; species Labeo rohita. The sequence continues at coordinate 36,082,204 of NC_066890.1, forward strand.
ATAAAAAAATATCTGTCTATTTATCTGTCTATCTATTATTCAGGCCTGTTACCAAAATTACACCAAAAAATGTCTGTCTATTATTCAGGCCTGTTACCAAAATTATACCAAAAAATGTATGTCTATTATTCAGGCCTGTTACCAAAATTACACCAAAAAATGTCTGCCTATTATTTAGGCCTGTTACTAAAATTACACCAAAAAAATGTAAGTCTATTATTCAGGCCTGTTACAAAAATTACATCAAAAATGTCTATCTATTATTCAGGCCTGTTACCAAAATTACACCAAAAAATGTCTGCCTATTATTCAGCCCTGTTACCAAAATTACATAAAAAAATATCTGTCTATCTATCTGTCTATCTATTATTCAGCCCTGTTACCAAAATTACACCAAAAATGTCTGTCTATTATTCAGGCCTGTTACCAAAATTACACCAAAAAATGTATGTCTATTATTCAGGCCTGTTACCAAAATTACACCAAAAAATGTCTGCATATTATTCAGCCCTGTTACCAAAATTACATAAAAAAATATCTGTCTATCTATCTGTCTATCTATTATTCAGCCCTGTTACCAAAATTACACCAAAAATGTCTGTCTATTATTCAGGCCTGTTACCAAAATTACACCAAAAAATGTATGTCTATTATTCAGGCCTGTTACCAAAATTACACCAAAAAATGTCTGCATATTATTCAGCCCTGTTACCAAAATTACATAAAAAAATATCTGTCTATCTATCTGTCTATCTATTATTCAGCCCTGTTACCAAAATTACACCAAAAATGTCTGTCTATTATTCAGGCCTGTTACCAAAATTACACCAAAAAATGTATGTCTGTTATTCAGGCCTGTTACCAAAATTACACCAAAAAATGTCTGCATATTATTCAGCCCTGTTACCAAAATTACACCAAAAAATGTCTGCCTATTATTCAGCCCTGTTACCAAAATTACATAAAAAAATATCTGTCTATCTATCTGTCTATCTATTATTCAGCCCTGTTACCAAAATTACACCAAAAATGTCTGTCTATTATTCAGGCCTGTTACCAAAATTACACCAAAAAATGTATGTCTATTATTCAGGCCTCAGGCCTCTTACCAAAATTACACCAAAAAATGTCTGCATATTATTCAGCCCTGTTACCAAAATTACATAAAAAAATATCTGTCTATCTATCTGTCTATCTATTATTCAGCCCTGTTACCAAAATTACACCAAAAATGTCTGTCTATTATTCAGGCCTGTTACCAAAATTACACCAAAAAATGTATGTCTATTATTCAGGCCTGTTACCAAAATTACACCAAAAAATGTCTGCATATTATTCAGCCCTGTTACCAAAATTACATAAAAAAATATCTGTCTATCTATCTGTCTATCTATTATTCAGCCCTGTTACCAAAATTACACCAAAAATGTCTGTCTATTATTCAGGCCTGTTACCAAAATTACACCAAAAAATGTATGTCTATTATTCAGGCCTGTTACCAAAATTACACCAAAAAATGTCTGCATATTATTCAGCCCTGTTACCAAAATTACATAAAAAAAATATCTGTCTATCTATCTGTCTATCTATTATTCAGCCCTGTTACCAAAATTACACCAAAAATGTCTGTCTATTATTCAGGCCTGTTACCAAAATTACACCAAAAAATGTATGTCTATTATTCAGGCCTGTTACCAAAATTACACCAAAAAATGTCTGCATATTATTCAGCCCTGTTACCAAAATTACACCAAAAAATGTCTGTCTATTATTTAGGCCTGTTACTAAAATTACACCAAAAAAAATGTAAGTCTATTATTCAGGCCTGTTACCAAAATTACATCAAAAATGTCTGTCTGTTATTCAGCCCTGTTACCAATATTACACCAGTAATATCTATCTATCTACCTGTCTATCTATCTGTTTAACTGTCTGTCTATTATTCAGACCTGTTGCCAAAATGTACTTACTCTGAATTACTGTAACTGTGGTAAATATATAATGTGGTAAATATAATATGTAACAAAACGAAACAGAACATTACCTTTTTATTACTAAATATTAAGAGTTATACAATATATTTAGAGTTTCAGACTCCCCCTTTTTCACGTCACAATTTCCAATGGCGTTTGTGTGAAAGCAGGTGTTTATGTTGTGTTTATCATATCATTGAAGGATGCAGAGGCCCAGGCCATTTGTGTCTGGACTTCACATGCAGGCCTTTCTGTCAGAGATCGTCAGTCTGGAACAAATGATATAGTGGGGAAAATGTGGGTCGTAGGACATGACGTTTATCTCTCTTATCGGGTCTCCTCTCCAGATGCGTTTCCAGAGGACAGAGCTCATTGTGCAGTTTGTCCAAGGCTGTTTCATGCCCATATACAGACAAAAGCACATAGACGTCTGTACGTGTTCATAACGCTGTTAGAACTGAGTAAAAACTTGTTTTGATGTGTACATGACACGTAATCGTTCAGGACTCATAAGTAACTCTCATGTTATTCTCTTGAGTCTCCTGCATCTAATCTGTCCAGTTTCAGCTTTCCTTTACAGGAAGATGACGGTTATTTGAGATGCTGTTTCTTTTACACACACACATACACACACAGAGACAACAGGCCAGTCGACTCAAAGTAATTGACACGTACAAAATAGCAGACATAAATGCACAGAAATGTTAGCTGCAGATGTGGCTACAGTTTTCCAATTGGATTACAGATGTTGATTCATTTTGCACGGCTGGGAAATGAGTGAAAACAGTGTTTCGCATAAAAATGTGAAAAGCACATACAGATATACAGTAGTCAACATTTGAAGTGGATCAGAAAAGTTAATCAAAGTTGTCCTAAGACAAGAACGGGTATTGTTTCGGTTTTAGGACAACTTTGATGAAAGGTTTTGATCCTCTTCAAATGCTGACTACTGTATATGGAAACCTGTTTCCACCACTATATAAAACATAAAAAAGGAATTGCGTCTTTTTATCTCACAGCTCAGACTTTTTTCTCGCAATTTAGACTTTTTTTGTCTCAGAATTGTGAGATGGGGTATAAACTCACAATTCTGACCTTTTTACCTCAGAATTGCAAGTATATTTATCTCGCAATTGTGACTTTTTTTCTCAGAGTTGCGAGTTTATATCACACAATCGTGACTTTTTCCTCAGAATTGCAAGTTTATAAAGCACAGTTGCGAGTTAAGTCACAATATGAACTCACAATTGCGAGACAAAATAGTCAGAATTGCAAGATATAAACTTGTGAAGATATAAACTTGTAAATTTGTGAGAAAAAAGTCAGTTGCGAGAAAAAAAGTCAGAATTGCGAAATATAAACCAGCATTTGCGAGAAGAAAATTCGAAATTGAGATACTCGCAATTACAAGAAAAAAGTCTGAATTGCAAGATATAAACTAGAAAGAAAAATAGTCCAAATTGTGAGGAAAAAGTTAGTATTGTGAGATGAAAAGAGTAAAAAAAGTAAACTTGCATTTGGTGAGAAAATGATGTGTGAGGAAAAAATTGTAGGAATGTTGAGAGAAAGTCAAAATTAAAATATACTCGAAATTCTGAGAAAAATAGTCTGAATTGCGAGAAAAGTCAGAGTTTTAAGATAACTCATTTGCGAGTAAAAAAATAAGATATAAAGTTGCAAATCCCGCTGAACTTGTCAAAAACATGAAACATATTCAGATCATATTTCACATGAAAATTAGAAGAAAAAAAAAAAGAAAATTATATTTCCAGTATGCACTAATAAAAACTATGAATATTGATAATTGATTGAAATATTGATAATTGTTTTTTAATATGATCTAATAAGTAAAAAAAAAATTAATTATTTTTTGTGTAAAAATCATGTATAGATTTGAATAATTTATAAAAAAAATTAAATTAAATTTTTTACAAAATATATATTTTCTTGTATATTTTACTATAAAGTCAACAAAATTTAGAACAATGGAAATGACAAGAAAACAAAGATAAAATGTCTGCACTCATTACGATGATGGGAATGAAATGGGAAAATGTGTGTAATTCATGAAAATAATGTAACGCTGCAAAAAAAATGCTTTAGTTCATGTTCAAAATATGATTTATATTTATTTTTCTTTTCTTCTCGCAATGAAATGTGACCTTGACGTGTTTCTTTGAGATAAAGATAAAGATGTTGATTTGACCAAAAAAGCTCAGCTTAAAATTCATACACATTCAGAAAAGAACATGACCTGCCTTGATGAACATGCACAGCCATGCGAGAGAGGTCAGTGAGGTCACTGATGCTGTCAAACCCACCTGTCTGTCAGTGACTGCATCTCTGCAGATCTGTGAAGGCGTTTTTCATGATCAAATATCTCATACAAACACTCTTTTCCTCGGAGTGTTGCTCGGCAACCAGAAGCTTGTTGAGCTGAGTTTGTCCCCTGGCGATGAGAATTGCAGAGGTCGACTCATTTTCATGCGTTTCTCTCTGGGTTTAATGCATTTGTGTTATTTTTGGACAAAACAGTCAGTTTAACTGTTTTTACCATGTTGCACAACGCTGATCAACTCGGAGGGCCAAACGAAAGGGAATTTGGGCAGTTTATGTTGTTTCTGTGGTCATTTGCACAGTAATTTAGCTGTTATTATACATTTATAGCAAATTTATATAACTATGAATTGCACTAACAGATTGTTTTTATAATATTAATTATTAATAGCAATTTAATTATTTTTATTAAACACCCAATGTGAATTGTCTAAGAGTAGAACATGTAAAGCTTTTTTTATTCATCATTCAATCATTTTCTATTTTTCTATTTTACATATAGATTTTTATTGCTAGTAATTGTTCTTTTTTTTACAAACAATTTGCATGTTATAATGAAATTAAATTATTAATAACAGTATTTTTATTAAGCACCCAATGTGCATTTTCTGAAAGTGCACACAAATCTTGTGATATTTTTATTTTTTTCAATGCACAACAATTTAAATATTATTTTAATATTTGTTACTATTATTATTAATTAGATTAGCAGTTGCGTGTATTTTCTGAAAGTGAAGCACACAAATCTTATGATATTTTTAGTTTTTTTTTCAATGCACAATAATTTTAATATTATTTTTAATGTTTGTTGTTGTTGTTGTTGTTAAAAATTATATATTCATATTCATTGATTTAATAACAATTTAGACTTTTTTTTTAAGCTCCCAATGTGCATTTTCTGAAAGTGAAGCATGTAAATCTTGTGATATTTTTAGTTTTCAATGTACAACAATTTATTATTTAATATACTATAAGATATACTATATACTATAAGAAGTTTTGTTGTTATTATTATTATTATTATTATTATTAATTATATTAACAGTTGCACATTTGCTAAACATTGTTCTAACAATATTAAATGGTCAGTAACAATTTAGACTTTTTAATTAAGCAATCAAAAGGCATTTTCTGAAAGTAAAGTGTTTTTTCCATGCACAGCAATTTAAATATAATTTTTATATTTATTATTATTATTATTATTAATTAGATTAACAGTTGCACTGTTAAAACAATATTAAATGATTAATAACAACAACAACTTTTTTTATTGAACACCATATGTGAATTTTCTGATTTTTTTTCAATGCATAATCATATAAATGTTATTTTTCATTATCAAATATTATTTGTTACTATTATTATTAATTATATTAACAGTTGCATTATTAAAACAATATTAATTGATTAATAACAATTTAGATTTTTTTATTAAGCATTCACAGTGCATTTTCTGAAAGTAAAGCTGTGATGTTGTGATGTTTTTATTTTTTCAATGCACAACAATTTAAATAATTTTTATATTTGTTGTTATTATTATTATTATTATTATTATTATTATTATTAATTATATTACCAGTTGCACTGTTAAAACAATATTAAATTCACATCAAAAACAATTTTTTTTATTAGACACCCAACGTGAATTTTCTGAATGTTTTTTTCAATGCACAGTAATATAAATATTATTTTTCAATATTTGTTGTTGTTGTTATTATTATTATTATTAATTATATTAACAGTTGCACTACTAAAACAATATTGATTAATAACAATTTTGACTTTATTAAGCATTCAAAGTGCATTTTCTGAAAGTAAAGCATGTAAATCTTGTGTTATTATTATATATATTAAATATTATTTTTAATAATTGTTGTTACTATTATTATTATTATTATTATTATTATTAGGTATATTAACAGTTGCATAGTTGCATAACGTTGTCATAACAATATTAAATGATTAATAACAAGTTCTTTTTAATTAAGCACTGACAAAGTACATTTTTTATTATTATAATATATTAAAATATATTATAAAAGTACATTTTTTATTATTATTATATATTAGTACATTTTTAATAAGCATTTTTCTGAAAGCATTTTTTTTCAGTGCGCAATGATCTAAATGTTATTTTTAATAGTCGTAATTAGTATTATTACTTTTACTAACAATCAAAATATATTGATTAATAACAATTTCTATTCATTATTCTAACAATTGGAGTGTTAGAATATAAGTAAATTATATTTAAAAAAAATCATTTTTATTAAGCACGCAATTAATTTTTTTTTGCTTAGTCTATTTTCTGAAAATGAATCACTTAAATCTTAAGCATCACATATAAACGAGGTTTATTTGTGGTTTGACCTTGGTGGTCTGTGAATGACCTCTGTCAGATGGAAATTACGCTGATCCATACATATGTTGGACATACAGATTCCTCATCACACTCGATCTGATCCCCAGAGGTCAGTGCAGTCGTTAAATACACACAATATGCTCCGTCTGATAAGACGTTACCAGCCGGGAACAGGAAGTTACACGCAGTTGAAACAACAGACATCCTACTGTAATCTACTCACATGAGAGCTGTTGTTATTTTCCACTCCATATGCAATTCCGCAGCCATGAATATTCACTTTAGACCCAAAATAGTGATATTTTTTGTGCCATTTCAGAACATTGTTTTATCATTCTCCTCCCTAAATTATAATTTTTCACATATGTTTTGTCATTTCAAAGTGTCTGTGTGCGTTTATGAAGGGCACAGTGATGTTGGAGTACATTAGTGATGTCAGCAGTGCAGTTCCTACTCATTTCTGTCGGGAACTGAACCTGCAACCTTTGTGTTCGCAGCTGCGTCCTTAACTGATTGGCTGCCACTGCGTTATTTTGACAGGTGCACAGAGTTCATGCTCTGCAGACAAAACAAATCCCCAGTGAACCAAAACGTTTGCATTTAGACCAAAAATAAAACCCGCTTCAAAGAATTACTTGAAAGGCTAATGCATTTGTTTTACTTTTTCTGTTTAAACTAGTGTGGTAACTACAAGTAAAACTATTAATTAAATTAAATTAAAAAATTTAATTAATTAATTAAAATAAAGATCAAATAAAATAAAATATAAATCTCAGATAAAAACTTTTTTTAAGATTAAAAATTTGTAAACAAACTATTAAAAAATAGCTTTTGTTAAAATAAAGATCAAATAAAAGAAAATATCAGATTAAAACGTTTGCTAAAATGAAAAATAGAAATCGGATGGAAAAACAATTTTTTAAGGTTAGAATTTTTTAAACAAACTATTAAAAATAGGATTCATTCATTAAAATAAAGCTCAAATAAACAAATATAAATATCAGATGAAAAACTGTATTTTTTTAAAGAAAATGTTTAAACTGAAACTATTAAAAAATAGTTTTAATTGATTAAAATAAATCTGAAATAAACTAAAATTTAAATATCCAAAGAAAAACTTGAAAAGATCTAAACTTTATTTAAAAAATCAATTAAATAATTCAATTAATAACTCAATAAAATAAAATAAAATAGAAATATCAGATGAAAAACATTTTTTTAAGATTAGAAATGTGTAAACTGAAACTATTAAAAATAGCTTTTAATTAAAATAAAGCTCAAATAAAATAAAATATAAATATCAGATGAAAAACTTTATTTTTTAGAAATGTTTAAACTGAAACTATTAAAACATGTTTAATTAATTAAAATAAAGCACAAAAAATAAAATAAAATAAAATATAAATATCAGATAAAAAAAATATCTAAACATTATTTTTTTAGATTAGAAATGTTTTACCTGAAACTATTAAAAATAGGTTTAATTAGTTACAATAAAGCTCAAATAAAATTAAAATAAATATTAGACAATAATTTTTTTATGGTTAGAAATGTTTAAAATGAAACTATTAAAAACAGGTTTAATTAATTAAAATAAAGCTCAAATAAAATAAAATAAAATATAAATATCAGATAAAAAAAATCAAAACTTTATTTTTTTAGATTAGAAATTTTGAACCTGAAACTATTAAAAATAGGTTTAATTAATTACGATAAAGCTCAAATAAAATTCAAATAAATATTAACTTCAAGTTAGAAAACCTATTTTTTTGAGATTAGAAATTTTGCCTGTAAGTAAATGTAAGTATTAAAATGACTAAAACCAAAATAAAAATACATTTATTCTAAGTAGAAAAATACAAAAACGAATAAAAATAACAAAAGCAAATCTAAAATTAAAATGAAAACAAAAAATGAATTAAATACTAAAACAACTGCCTTTTCTGCTACATTTTATTCTTTTTATTTATTTTATGAAATTTCATTTGATTTAATTTCACATTTTTATATCTTTATTTTATGTCCTTTTATTTTTATTCTTGTTTTATAATTCAATTTATTCCTTTTAATTGTCATGCCTTTTATTTTTAGATTTATACATGAGAATAATCAGTAATGTTTTGTTTGTATTTTTAAGCCTTTTTTAGTATTGAACACAAAATGCATAAAATCTTTGTAAATTGAATCAGTATTGATCAATATGATCATCTTGTCTCTTTTTCAGGCACAGGAGAAAAGAAACAACAGTCGAAGAAAGAGAAAATGAAGGAGCGCAGGGAAAGATGGCTTAACAGTAAGTATTTTTTCACCTTCCCGAAAACAAAACGCTAATATCATCAACGGCCCGGGGAAGCCAATCCCGAAACGCTCACGTGAGGCTATTTCTTTCACGGTGAAGCGATCTGCGATTGTCTCGTGGGCCGACGGGAAGTTTAGAGATGGATATGTGGAGATCATTAACGCCACACCCCGATTCTGACGCCTGTAATCGCTCCGGCCGATCAATGCGGCGTGTAACACAAGCTCCGTCCGAGGTGATTATAATTAGGATCTAATGGGGCTCACGGCTCCAGCCGAAACCCAAGCCTCAGACTGCGTGTCGCATTGGCAGGAAATTAAAAAGGGGGGCGGATTAAGATGTTGATGGATTCGGAAAACTCAAAGACCTTCAAGGTCTTAACAAATGGTGTACGGTAACACTTCTGTACAGATACGCGGTGGCAAAACAAGTCATAACGCCAGTCGAAAAAAACCAAAACGCCACTTGCGAGATGAAAAATGTCACTTGTGTTTGCAAAAAGACACAGTGCTTCTGTCAAAGAACTGCTTCTGTCGTTTTTTTCTTCCCTATATGTACTTTGTTGTTTTTGGACTGGCGCTCCTGCTGTGTCCTGCTTTCCATCTCAGCGCTTTGGTTTAGTTTTAGATGTTAGATCAGTTCCTGTAGGAGTTATTTTCTGTCTGTGAGCTGGACAGGAAGTCATACTGGGTTTAGGCCTACTGGAATGAACTGAACCTTTTAAAACAACTTTTTTATTTTTTTTACATTGTGTGTGTGTGTGTTTAAAACACGTTTATTACTTTGATTCTTTGGCTAGATTAAAAGGAGATATTTATATTTTAAGTATTTTTATGTACAGGGTTAGGTTTGAGAGTTGCGGGATATGTATTTTACACTGAATTTTTTTATTTTATGCTTTTTTAAATGTGTTTTTGCCATTTTGTGTTATGTATGTTGTTTTAGAAATACATATTTTATGCTTTTATGCTGTTAATACGTACCTTTTATTTTACACTTATTGATCTTTTTATGAGCTTATGCTCTTTTTTTGCATTTTTATGTTTTTATTTAATGCTTTTTCAAATGTATTTCTGTCATTTTATGTTATACGTTTTATTTTAGAAATAAACTTACATAAACTTTTAATATATACCCTTTTATTTTACAATTTTACACTGATCTTTGTTTATGCTTTTGTTTGTTTTTTTGTTTATTCATTTTTATGCTTTTTTATTTTATTAACAATTAATTTACATTAATTGTATCTTTTTTTACATATTTTCTATACATTTTTGTTTATATTTTATTATATAAATGTTATATAGATTTGTGCTTTAATTACATTTTATTTTATGGATTTTAATTAAATGTAATAAATATATCAATTTATGCACTCTTTATATATATATATATATATATATATATATATATATATATTTTTTATATATATTTTTTTTTAACATGTTTTTTACATTTCTACATTTTAATGTTTTATTTAATGCTTTATTTAATATTTTTATTTAATGTTTTATTTAATGCTTTATTCTTTATTATTTTATTATTTATATTTTTAGTAATATTTATTTTAATTTATACTTAATATACTATATTTTACATATTTTTATCCCTTTATGCCTTTTTAATATACAATAATAATAATAAAAAATAACAATTTAATGTTTAATTTAATTCTTATATATATATATATATATATATATATGGACCAAATTAAAAAACAAAAAAAATATGTATATGTGTGTGTGTTAAGGCCATTTTTGCCCCTTTTTTGTTGCCTTTTTATTTAATGCCAATTTAGTTATTTTATTTTATTTTATTTTATTTTATTTGAATGTACTTTATTTTTATGCCTTTTTAAATATATACATACCTTTTTTACATATTGTAATGTTTTATTTAATGCTTTTTTTTATTTAATACTTAATTATTATTTTATTATTTTTATAGTTTTACTTGTGCTTTTTATATTTTTACTTTGTACTTTATTCATTGTTTTATGTTTTGTGTTATACCTCTTATTCTATGAGTTTCCATTTTTTTTGGCGCTTTATTTTTGTGTATTCATGCCTTTTTAATATATACCTTTTTGTTTTTAACATTTTAATGTTTTATTTAATACTTTATTATTTGTTTTATACATTTTTACAAAAAAAAATGTTTTATGCCTTTTATATGCCTTTAAAAATATTTTTTTCATTTTTAGCTTATATTTTATTTTTTATGTTTTATTGTATGCTTTATTAAATGTCTTATGTTTTTTTGTTTTATACCTCTTTTCTATGATTGTCCATTTTTATGGTACTTTATTTTTATGACTTTTTAATATATACCTTTTTATTTTAAACATTTAAATGTTTAATGTAATGTGTTACTGTTTATTTTTTATAATTGTAAAAAAAAAAATTGTATTCTATTTAATGCTTTAATTTATACAAATTAAAATATTTTGTTCTATATGCCTTAAATAAAATGTTAAAAATATATATATATATATATATATATATATATATATATATATATATATATATATATATATATATATGAAAAATATCTTTATATGTTTTCATTTTCGGATTTTTTTTACTTTTTATTTGACTAAATTCCTTGTTTATGTTTTTACTTATTTTAAGCTTTTTTATTAATTAATTTATTTAAAATAATTTTTATTCCTTTTCATACCTTTTGATGATAATAACCAGCAGAAAAAAAACACTTTTTCATGTCATTTGTTTGCATCTCTGCCATCTCCAGAGATCAGTGCGATCAAGCTGGCGCGTGAGCAGCAGGTGGCGCAGGCGCGGAGGAAGGCCACACCCGTGGTGGGCGACATGAGACCGCTGGTCGACGCCCTTCCCGAACTCTCCCAGCTCCTCCCGTCTCTCAAAACCTCCGCCAGCACACAGTGCAAAAACAAAGCGTAAGCTCTCAGTTTTCTACACAGTTTTACTACACACAAGCACATTGGATGTGTATGCTGGCATATCCTCTGTGATAATTTATGCGTATCTCAAAACAACACATTGTACAAACACATTTCATTCAACAGCTGTTTTTTGTATACATTTTCTGCAAGCCAGTGTAGATATTTTTTCTTTCTGCCCTCTGTAGTTCTCTAAATTTACTTAATATTTAAAGTACATTTAAATTATTATTATTTTTTATTACATTTCTAATAAAACCTCTAATAAAATGCCAAAAGCCATAACATCTTATTTTGTTTTACAGATTATTCCAAAAATTAATGTCAGCTCAAGATAAATACCCACTACCAGTATTAACATTTCCAATTTTTACTTTTAACTCAAAATTAGTTAATTTTTAAAAGTCATGTTTTCATGTTTTGACATTTTGCCTCGGCAAATAGCTAAAATAAAATAAGTTAGGTTTTTTTATTTATTTATTTATTTATTTATTTATTTATTTCAATGAAATGTAGAATTAAATGTTTTTTTTTTTTATATATATATATATTTTTTATATTTATTTTTCATTTTAATTTTGTTTTTGTTTTTTAAAAAATGTCTTTTTCACATTTTTATTATTTTTTGTTTCCTAAAATTAGAAATGTTGCCTTGGCAGATAGCTCAAATAAAATAAGTTTAGAGTTATTTATTTATTTATTTTAAATGAAATGTAGAATTAAAATTTATTTTTTTCAAATATATTTTATTTTTCTTTTTAATTACAATTTTTTTTTTTTTTTACAATTTCCCAAAATTAGAAACGTTGCCTTGGCAAATAACTAAATAAAATTAACTAAAGTAATGTTGTTGTTTTTTGTTTTGTTTTTACATTTTTACAAAATTATCTTTTATCTTACAAAATTCATGTATATTAATACAATTTTAAGAAGTTTGGGGAAATTAATTTTATCAACTAGAATTTTTTTTTTCCCCCAATAAAATGTAAAATTAAAATTCAAAATCCAAGTAATCACAAACCAACAGGAAAACTCATTAAAATACATTGGTTAAGTGTGGAAACTGTGTAAATAAATGCATTTTTGTAATGTACTTTTATAAATCGATTTTAAATTTATTTTTCATTGTATTTTGTTGTGCATTTTTTTGTGGTTGTTGTTTTGTTTTGTTGTCTTTTTCACATTTTTTTTTATTAATTTTATTTTCCATTTTAGTTTTATACTTAAAGTTAAACTGATTGAAAATTAGAAATGGTGCCTTGGCAAATAGCGTTACATATTTGAAAAGTAAATAAATGCATAAGATATATATGTATTAAAAAACCATATATATATATATATATATATATATATATATATGATTTGAAAAAGCTTTGGGGAAAAATGTATTAGCTTTTTTTTTCAGTGAAATAAAATATATTTAATATTATTTTTCATTTTTATTTTTTGTTAAACTTTTGTGATTTAGCTGTGTTTTGCTTTACTTTTAGAAGAAAAAAAATGTCTTTTTCACATTTTTATGAATTTTTATTTCCGTTGTAGTTTTTTTAGTACGAGTTAACAAGTTTAAGGTTCTTTAGATTTTATTTTTATTTCAGGTAATGAAAATGATTTTAAATAGTTTGTGTTTCAGTTAACTACAATAACCCTGCTGTTGAAATGTCAACAACAGTACACTAAACGTTTCAGGCTTAGATATTTTTGGCAGTCCCTCTTAAGCAGATTATAGTAAAAAAAAGTATATTTATAACACACACAGGCTCTAAATGTATTTCTTAAGAAATGAAGCACGCCACGTGTCGACAGCAGTCACGCTGTTTTGTAGATTAACTGAATTTGGCTGCGCGCACGAAACTCTGAAAGCCAAAATGTTTCTCACAACTGTTTAATTGCTTTGATCCAAACCACATTAGTCTCTTTTCTCAGTTTGTTTGTGGTTTTTATCTGTTAGTCATTTGATGTATGTTGTGAAATCTTGCTTTGTCTTGCATGAGTAGTAAATAACACTTGTGTGGAAAGTCTGCGCTCTGGAGAACTTCAAAGCGCATCTTCAAACATGCCTTGAAATATCCATGTATAAAACACTTGAGCCTTTTTCTGACATGTTTTTGTTTTTTAACGTGATGATGATAAATATAAATGGTTCTGTATGTAAACACAGTTGTTTGTTCTTGTTTCTCGCAACAGTCCGGTTAAGAAGAAACCAGAACCCACAAACTACAGCCAGATGAAACCAGCCCAGAAACGAAAACTACTGTAAGATAATGGCTTCCCTCTCATTTCCACACTGTGCTAATGTTAATTTCACATCCGTATTTTATTTCATCAATCATTCAGCACCAGAATTAGTATAAAAACCTAGTGGTTAATGGGAAAATCTCTCCAAAATCTCAATCACAAAATCTCACCAAGTAAAAAAAAAAAAAAAGCCTATTTTTAGCAATATTAAGACCTTTTTTGTTCTTTTTTTGAACACTTAGTTCCTTTAAAAAATAATTAATAAATAAATATATAAATTCGTAATGTGAGATGTCAATTCAATGTTTTTGTTATGCAAAATGTTGTATTTAAGTATTATATATTATTTTAATAATATATGTAATTTAAATAAAAAAAACTTTTGTTATAGTAAGTAAATGTATTTTTAATTATATAAAATGTATTAAATGTTTGATTTATTATAAATTTATTTAATTTATATTTCATTAAATTATTTAAATAAGCAAACATATAATTGCCATTACAAAAACATTTTCATTAAATGAAATAAAATAACTTTAACTGTAATAAAAATAAAATCGAAAACTTAGTTTATTTTAGCTGTTCCAAGGTAATATTTCTAATTTTCATTAATTTTAACTTAAAAAAAACACTAAAATGGAAATAAAAATGTGAAAAGACATGTTTTTACAAACAAACTGATTACAACAAAATCACTGAAAATGTAACAAAACTTTAAATGAAAAATAAAACTTACAATTTTTTTTTTTTTTAAAAACTTTGCAATAATGTAACAAAAAAAAAAAAACCTTTTCATTTAAAAAAAATAAAATTTTATTTTAACTACTTTCCAAGTCTACATTTCTAATTTTGTTAAAAAACTGAAAAAATAAATAAATAAAAATAAATAAACAACAGGTAATTTTGCACAAATGTAAAACAAAAAAAAACTTTAAAAAATATATCTATTTTAACTATTTTCCAAGGCAACATTTCTAATTTTGTTAAAAATAGTTTAAAAAAAAAAAAAGCACAACAAATTGGAATGAAAAATAAAAATGAAATTATAAAACCAACCAAACAAACAAATGAATAAATAGTAATAATGAGTAAATATTAAAAAAAAAACTAATTTATTTGAAAGGAATACTACTAAATTGCTAAAGGTTTAACAAAAATTAAACTGTAAAATAAAAATGAAATTATGAAAATGAAAATTAAAAAAGTAATTGTCAAAACAAACAAAACACTTTTTGTTTTAAATATTTGCCAAGGCAACAATTCTAATTTTCTTAAAACAAAAACTGATTAAAGAAAAAAACAAAATCACTAAAGGCTTAACAAAACAAAAAAAACAGAACATAAAAATGAAGTTATAAAAATAAATGAATTACTACATTTTGTAATAATGTTTCCTTTTTTTTAAAACTTATTTTAATTTAACTATTTGCCAAGGCAACATTTCTAATTTTGTTCAAACAAAAACACACATAAAACACACACACACACATGTCTGGTTTATTATCTTTGTGGGGACTCTCCATAGGCGCAATGGTTTGTATACTGTCCACACTGTATTTTCTATCCCCTTACCCTAACCCTACCCCTAAACCTAACCCTTACAGAAAACTTTCTGCATTTTTACTTTCTCAAAAAAATCTCATTCTGTATGATTTATAAGCTTTTGTACCCATGGGGACCTCAATTTAGGTCCCCATCGTGACACAAGTCCCCTTTAGTATGTGTGTATTCAGGTTTAAGTCCCCACCAGGATATATAAACCAAAAACACACACACACACACACACACAAAGTGCACAACTAATTGGAATGAACAATTAAAATGAAAAAAAAAAAAAAAAAACATTCAATTTTGTTAAAACAAAAACTGATTAAAAACACACACACACACACATGCACAAAATGCACAGCTAAATGCGCACTAAAGGTTTAACAAAATGAAAAATAAAAATGAAATTATAAAAATCTTTACCATTGTAAGCTTTCTTGGTTTTGTGACATAACATTTTTATTGTGAACAGATATTTAAAATGCCAAACGAATCGTTATTTTTGTCTGGTTGCAGTGAGACGGAAGCATCTCACTTCAGGGAAGCCATAAAAAATCCTGCCTTCAAGTCCAACCCTTTAGCTGCAATTGGGGAACACCTGCGAAAACGACTCAAACAGGAAGACGAACAGAGTTAATCGCAACTCTGCGGCGCCGCCCTGTTGGCAGACTTCAAGAACTGTATTTTATTACACCCTGGAACATTAAAACAAACAGTCAAACCGGTTTTATACTTCATAACAGAATATGAAAATGAAGAGGAATCCAGAGATTTGCATAATTTGCTGCATAATCACTGGAGGAAACTGTTTATCGTAGTTTCTCAGTGTAATTGTCAAAAAATGAGTTTGTGTAAAACGAGTCGCTTTAATGATCATGTTACCGGATATTTAATGAGTGTTTTCACACAAAAATAAATCCAGTGAAGAATGATTACGCATATGTTTTTCTTGAATTATGAAAAAATCCCATAGACTTGCACTGAAAATGAAATTGACTCTACCTGCTGCTTTCGTTTATTGAATATCACTGACAAAAGCCTCTAATTAAAGTGCGATCTGATATATCAGACGTTTAGCATGTGCCTCTGTATTTCCATGGCAACTCGTTGCAAAAAGACAGAAAGGGCGGCAGTGGCGGCAACACTTTTCAGAGATAAAGAAGAAATGGAAACCCGAGCCCTGTCATTAACCTGACTTCTCTTAATGGCTTCATGAGCGCAGACTGTAGGGGCTTTTGGATGTCTGATATTGATGAGGACCTTCTCTTGGATCTCGTTTCGGGTGAACTGGATCCACTTCGCAACGCCATCAAACGCTCAGTTGATCTTAAACGGAATAGCAGAAGCATATGTAATGCTTCATGACTGTGACTGTTAAGCGAGCGAGGAATGTGGGTGTAGATAGTAGATGTTCTTCACCCACACAAGATTCATCTCAGCGTGTTCTTGTTGGTTTGTCCTAAATCCGTCCATGCTGTGTTCGATTTCAGGTAGTTAAAAGACAAGAAAAGCAACATTTCTGTCTTTGTATCTGCTCAGGAATAATCATAGCCATATTTGCAACTAGTATCAGAAATGAAAAATATTCCTGGAATCAATCCATCTTATTCTTTAATGCGAAGTGAGCCTATAGACGAGAAGATAAACAATGTTCAGTAAACGGTAAAACTGTTTGCACTACAAACCAGTGTGTTCATAATTAAGATAATACATTAATATAATACAGTAAAACACACCAATTTCTAGCGGTGAAACTTTTTGTACAGCTAAAAATAGCTGGACGCGGATGAGACCGAAAGCCAAACCCATAAAATTTACAAATGGCCACATCCGCTTGTGTGGATATGTATAGAGTTTTCACGACGCAAAATCAATCAATCAAAACATAAACAATGCTGCTGAACTGAGCAAAACTCACATATTTTGCTGATTATTGCTGCTGAAAATGGTCAATTATTGTCATGTTTTGGGCTGTACTAATCACTCGGACCTGAAAAACCATTTGGAGTGCAGTACACCGCCAAAAGTTATAACAAATCAAGGAGAAGAGTGCCAAAAACTGTCTGAGGAACAAAAGGCGTTTGTGGTTAGTCAAACTGAACCAGGATTTCCACAACATTCGTGTTTGTTCTTATCATTTCCGGTCAGGTAGGTGAAATATTAGGCTGATATCTTAATTAACACTGCTTGTACGTATCTTTACCACCTATAAACATTAGTTTGTCAAAATATTGCGCCCTTTCCTGCTTACCAAGTCCTTCTTTATATAATTTAGCAGCTTCCACATGAGTTTTCCATGGTTTAAACGGCATAAATTAGCAGAAAAATGTATTCGGTAGTACATTAACCTGCTATCAATGCTGTTGTTTACATCCGAGTATCGCTAGTATGGCCACGCATCCGGGTAACTGACCAAACTGAGGTAAACGCAAACCCTCTATTTTGACTTACTCCGCACAATAAATTGTGTTGAATTGTTTCCAAGTGTAATTCTGCATATAAGTAATATGTTAAAAAATATATAAAGTTAGAAAAACATTACATACCTCATGATAAATCCTCATTTTCCAAGAAAGCGGTTTTCTGTGAACGTTTGAGACTTCCGGTTCATTAGCCGAGAACAATAACAATGTGCAGTAAAGGGTAAAACTGTTTGCACTACAAACCAGTGTGTTCATAATTGAGATAATATATTAAAGTAATATAATAAGACACACCAGTTTGCAATATAAAGCCTCAAAACAAGCGTTTTGTACAGTTAAAAATAGCTAGACGCAGATGATACCGGAAGCTTTATTTACAAATGGCCGTGCCCGCTCTTACAGAAAAAGAAGGTGGATATGTGTTTTGTTTTATCTATCTATCTATCTATCTATCTATCTATCTATCTATCTATCTATCTATCTGTCTATCTGTCTATCTGTCTATCTTATTTCTGAATCTGGTCAGTGTTAATTACAATATTTATCTTACGCGTTTAAAGAGAGTCATGCTTTATAATATTCAATTTAACGTCATGTAACGTATGAAAAAGATTCATATTCTATATTAAAAGTGTAACATGGAAAGGTAAGTGTTGCATGTACTATAGCCAGGTTAAAATGAATACAACTGATTATGAGTTGAGTTATGAATCTCGATGAATATTAGTGAATCTCTCAAAATCTGCTAAGAATATGTACTGGGCAATAATTTACACCCAAAAGAAAGAAATGATAAATGTGAACATGGAATATGACTTTTTTTTTCCTCGTTGTGAGATTATTTTTCATGACAGCTAAACACGGTTATTAATTCTCCCACTTTGAAATACGGTAGCACTATTTTTATACGGTTATGCGAATAAATACTATTATAGTAATGCAATTTTTAGTCTTAATGCCACATAAAGAAGGCTTAATTTTGGTCTCAAAGTCTTGCAGCGTTTCTGAAATTAAACTCGGCTGTTATATAAAGCAATATGCGTCAGTCTATGGAGGCGGCCGGTGCTCGCGTGCCCGCGCTCTGATTCCTCCTCGAGTCCTCTTCATCCTCTTCATCCTTCAGCGGGTCGGACGCTTAACCAAAAGCGACGCAGGCGCACCCCAGTCCCCCCTCATATGAGTGAGTCACACACACACGGGGTCAGGAACACAAAAAGCCTCCGTTCATTAGTGTTGTCTTTATCAACAGTCTCAAAGTAATGCATTATAAAAATATTTATATATTTATAAAAATTAAATATTTTTATTTAAATGTAAAATAATAATAAAAATAATGTGTTGTTTAAATATAAAATAATAATAATGATTATTTATTTATCTCTTTTAGACGATCATTCATAATTAGTCTTTATCAACAGTCTCAGGTTTATGCATTATAAAAATATTTATCTATACATTTTATATTTGTCTTTAAATATAAAATAATAATAATGATGTGCTATTTATTTATTTATTTATTTATCTCTTTTAGACGATCATTTATTTTATTAGTTTTTATCAACAGTCTCAGATTTATGTATTAGAAAGTTTATTTGTCTATACATTTTATTTTAACTGTGGTTTTATTTTTTATTTAAATGTAAAATAATAGTAATAAAAATTCTTCATCTTATGTATTATTTATTTATCTCTTTTAGAGATCATTCATCATTTTATTAACCTTTATCAACAGTCTTAAATGCATTATAAAAATATTTATTTATAAAATTTAGAATTTAGCATTAATTATTTATTTATTTAATTATTTATTTATGTATGCATTTGTTTATATAATTATGTGTTATTAATTAATTTGTTTATTTTAAAATATTTTTTAGAATTCCAGTTTTGCATGAAAATAAATAATTTGTGTCATGGAATGAAAATGTGAAAATTGTGTCTGGTCTTACTTTTGGTTGGTTAATCACGAACTAAATAGCTAAATAAGTATTTTTATCTACAATATATATTTTATATATAAATAACTAAACATTTGGATGAATGAATAAACATAATATGATTTAAATGTACTGAAATAATATCAAATATTATTTTATATATAAATACAAATATTTATATTGGTCAAAGATGAAAAAGGGCTTAAGCATAAAAACAATAAGTGTAATACTGCTTTAAATTGTTGTTGTTTTTCCAAAATAAATAAATAAATGTTTTCTGTTTAATTTAATTGCATTTTTGTTTTTGTTTTTCTGAGCAAAAAATAAAAAAATCATGCATTTTCCCTAATTTACAGAAGGCACCCACTAAAATGTTTCAGTGTAGCAATCTTGTCAGGCATATTTACAACAAAATAAATTTATGACATATAAAAAGATGAATTACTTTTGCCCCAAATACTAATTAGCTGAAATTTGACATTTTAAAAATTAGCCACTGTTCTAGGTTTTGCCCATTTGTCAGTAAGATTTTTTTGCTAATTTAAAACACAATAAAATTTAATACATTCCCTTATTCTTTGATATATTTTAATATGTACAAGTCAGCATAAGCATGTTGTTTGAATGTTTACATAAATATTGTGTTACACTGAATGACAATGTAACATTATTTCAACACAGTTTTGAGGTTTTTATTTTAATTTTTATTTTATTCACCAAAAACTTATCTGAAACCTTAAAAGTAGACACTTGGGACTTGGTACTCTTACTTTATGCTTTTTATGGAGCTTTCTGTGTGTTTTCTAAATTTGTTTTGACGTGGACATCTTAATGTCCCATGTATAAATGATGCCATTTTGAGTATATTTTACATATGTGTGTGTATATAAAATATATCAGATTTTTAAGAATGCAAAAACAAAACAAAACAAAAAAAATCTAAAATATTAAAACGGAAAGAGAGAAAGTGTACTGTAACAGAAAAAATAAATAAATAAATAAATCGTCCAGTTTAGAAAGAGGATTGTGAGAGGAGATAAAACATGTAGGTAATGACCTAAAAAACTGGGATGTATCTATGTATCTTTAACTATGATAGATATCCATAATGGTTTACGTATAATTGTGTTGTGCATAAAAATAAAATAAATGACACATAATGCATACACAGTCTTATCATCTTATCATCTAAACATTTTTTTCTCTCTGATGTTGAGGTAGTAGTTTTACGCCTCTGTAAGTTTAGCGTATAAATGAAACCCTACGACCGTGCTCTGTCCAATCAGCGCTAGAATTTAGCCTGTCACGCTCTGATCCACCAATAAAACGACAGAGAATGGAAGAGCCCGCCCACCTCCTGCCCAATCAGGTTTCCGCATCGGTTAATACTCCGTTACATCACTGTATTCGTATCACAGATGCAAACGCGCATAATTAAATGAGTCGCGGTGTGATCTGCGCTGATGCTCCGCGCGTGTTAAATCAACGGGTGTCGAGAAAATCCACACGCCTGCTTTCCAACATATTCTTCTAGGCATTTATCTCTCTTTTGGTATTTACCTTTGATTTTGTGGTGTTCATTGGACGCTTTTTGTTCCTCAGGATTCACCTCAGCCCGGGATATCTATCAGCACAGCATCGCACTGTGAGTAATGTTCACACTCATTCACATACAAAATGATATATTCAGTGCTTTTAATCTACATTATCGTGTGTTTTATTAATACTACAAGATCCGTGCATCAAATAAATAGGGATGAATATTAATGAATAGTCCGGTATCTACAGTTCAGCATCCAGTGGTCCACGAGCTTCACATATGATAACCTTACTGATGTGGTTGATTATGTTTTGTGTTGTAATTTCATTATATTTTGTGTGGAAACTGACTTGCTACCAAATGTGTGGTGGACCAGGAATGACTGATGAGATTTTGGACACCCAAGTCAAAGGAGCATCTGTCCCAACTGCTTTTGTCTCTCATGAGGACCAGCAGTTGGCCTTTTCCTTTAACACACATGTATTTCTGAGATCTTGCATGCTGTTGTTTTAAGTTGTGGTGTATTTTAAATAGTACATTTAATAACAAAAATAATACTACTAATGATAATAATATTGGACATAACATTATGATATTAATTTAAATTAATTTACGATTTGTAATTTTGTAATTATACATATATACATATACATATATACACAAATTTACAAAAATAATAATAATAATATATATTTTTACATTTTTTATTTATTGTGCATTATAATTAGAATTAAAAATAAAAAATACAAAATAATATTTATTTATTTATTTATTTACAAATGGATTGAAATGCAAAATAATCTAGCATGCTTAAGCATCTTTTTTAAACAGTCAGCGATTTAACTCAGCAAGTGGCGTCCATAAATATGAAAATAAGATATATATATATTTTTTTTTTTTTTTCAATTATAGCATTAATAATTTAGCATTTAGAAAATATATCATGTGTGTCACGGTGAAAATTGTGTCTGATGTTGCTTTCGGTTGTTTAATTACACTAACTAACCAACTAAATAAATATTTTATTTACAATAAATAAATAAATGATTATTTATTTATTTAAAATAAATATTTTATATATTAATAGTTTTGAATATTTATATAAATATTTGTGACCCTGGACCACAAAACCAGTCTTAAGTCGCTGGGGTTTATTTGTAGCTATAGCAAAAAATACATTGTATGGGTCAAAATTATTGATTTTTCTTTTATGGCAAAAATCATTAGGAAATTAAGTAAAGATCATGTTCCATGAAGATATTTTGTAAAATTCCTACTGTAAATGTATGAAAACTTCATTTTTGATTAGTCATATACATTGTTAAGAACACTATTTGAAGAACTTTAAAGGCAGTTTTCTCAATATTTAGATTTTTTTGCACCCTCAGATTCCTGATTTTTAAATAGTTGTATTTCGGTCAAATATTGTCCCATCCTAACAAACTATACATATATTAATGAAAAGCTTATTTATCCAGCTTTAATATGACGTATAAATCTCAATTTTGAAAAAATGACACTTATGACTGGTTTTGTGATCCAGGGTCACATTTGTATAAATAAATATGATTTAATGTTTTTAAATAAAATATTTTTTATATAAATACAAATTTTTATGTGTGAATTATGCCATTTTAAGTATATATAATATATGTCTATATAAAATATATAAAATTAAATTACAAATTTACAAATGATAATATTAAATTACAATTTTTACAAATGATAATATTAATTACAAATCAAATATTTTTTATTTTTAAAAATGCTTTGTGCATTATTATTTAATTACAAATCATACATTTAAATTTTTTCAACTATATATTATTATATATAGTTGCATATAATATAGGGGCACATTAATTTAAAGGCACTAGTTGTGATCAATACACTTTTTTTTAGAAATAAACCTCTGCCGCTGTTCTAAACTGATGCTGAAAATGGCTTTGCTCGTTTTGTTTGGATTCCAATCATAGTTTGTTTAAGGAAAAACAATCAAAGCCGCTTGCCCGGGCGAGTATGAATTCTGCAAGTAAAAAATGAGGTGCGCGAAGATGTGGAATTGAGCCTGGTTTGACTAAAATGAAGGCAAAAAAACTAAATACACAATCAAAAGTCAAACCGAGAGATGGAGATCGAAACATTTGAAAAGTTTTAGTAATATTATAGACTTTAAATGTTGGATGCGTATAACAAGATCTTCATCAGCTCCTGGTTGGTTGCGAAGCGCGGTGATCTGGCTTTGATAGTTTTGACTGTCATTCTTAGCACATTTAAGCCAGAGATCGGGCAGTTTGCCAAACCTTGATCTTTCATAAGAGCTCTTTAAGAGAAATTGCATTTAGGAGGCTTTGGTTAGATGATCTTAGTGAATTGCTGAGCAGCAGCCCGCTTTACATCGAACACGATGGGAATATACTAAAGTTCTCTATTTCCATATTACAAATTGCACTTAAGCCCACAGATGTATAATACAGAACATTATAATATTATATTAAGTTATATAGATCAGTGCTTAAGCCGCTTTAAAATCATGGCTCAGTAAATTAGGAGCGCAGCGGTACCCATACTCTGTGCAAAATCTGCTTTTATGTAGCAAAATAATAAAAAATAGGCACATATTTTTTTTTATTTAATGTAACAATTATTATTTATATTTTTTAGTTTAAGTAAGTAAATTAATAAATAACACATTATTTATTCATAATTAATTATTTATTATTTAATGCTGCCCTGATGAAGATATTAACAAATTTTACAAACTATACTATTCAATAACATCTTCACATCAGTGTCTTGTAGTCTTTTTTATAGTGATGTAGGTTTACTAGCCTCTGGTTTATCCTAAAGTGAACCTACCCATTGTTCTTAACTATTAAATATTAAAATACTATTAAAAAACTTTTTATGACCGCTTAACATGGGCTTATGCATGTCTTTTATTTTGAAAAGCTCTATTTTGTTTCATTTGTTGGTTTCCTCTTCCTGGTTCACTCTACCTGTTTGACAATTAGTATCTACCCATGTGTTTGCTGTTCTCTTATGCTGCAATCTTATTACGAGCTTACTGGTGAGTCTTTTTTTTTAGTTTTCATATCCAGTTCATATTGTTATATGTCATTTTATAAACATCTTTTGGGTTTATATTGAAAATCTTTTAGTGATGCAAGACTTGGTTTACTAAAAATACAGATATCCCAGCCTGATTGTAATTTAGCTTTTTGAGTTTAGGACTTTGAGCTACTGTTTTTGCTTATTTTTCGTGCACATAGAACACTTGGATTGTATACAGCAATTGTTAAAAGTGCATTTGGCAACCAGAACATCCTACACTGGATATTGTATCCCAGACTGCATTGTGTCTGACTTGCCAAATGAACATGAAGTGATATCAACCATGATTTTAAACATCTCAATGGCTCATTATTTGAAAAAATGAAAATGACCCCATGATTTACTCACCCTCAAGCCATCCCAAGTGTACATGACTTTCTTTTTAGATTAATACAGTAGTTAGATTAAAAAATGTCCTGGCATTTCCAAGCTTTATAATGGCAGTGAAAGGCTGTTTTGAAGATTTTGAAGTCCAATAAAGTGCATCCATTCATCATAAAAAGTGCTCCACATGGCTCCGGAGGTTAATAAAGACCTTCTAGAGTGAATGTGTTTGTGTAAGAAAAATATCCATTTTAAAACTTTTTAAACTGTAATCTCTAGCTTCCGCTAACTGTCGTGTATTATTTTTTTCCTAATTTATTTCCGTTGTAGTTTTTCTGGATTCTGTTTTTTCCATTTTCATTTTTTCTAGACTCTATTTTAATAGTTACATTAAAAAATCTAAATAAAAAAGCATGTCTGATTAACTGAAATCATGAAATCTACACAATTTTAACAGCAATTTCTTAAAACTTGAACAAAAATGACATTTTTAAGACCCTATAAAATACGTTTTGTACATCTGTGCCATTCATTCATATTTTACAAATTATACTCATTCATACAGAGCATGCATCCAGAGGGTTAAAAAAGGCCATCTGAAGCGAATGCGTTTGTGTAAGAAAAATATCCATATTTAAACTTTCTAAACCATAATTTCTAGCTTCCGCTAACAGTCGTACATGTTCATGAGAGAGTGGCGTTCCAGTGGCTGACGTAGGACGGAGACATAATGTAAGCTCCAGTGAGAGTATGTTAGTCTTGTGAGAACCAAGTTTTGTTTACAACTAGGGAAAACCAGTCTCCTCTTGGCTTATATCGAAATCCTCCGACATTTTTCTTTACAAAGCCTCGTTATGTACTTTTAATTTGTGACCGGTGTTTTGTTTTGCTCTGTCCTCTGCGCTTCTGGGTTCGTCACCGTGTTCACCTACTTCCTACGTCATCCGCTGGACAGGCACTTTCTCGTGAATGCGCGTACCACAATTAGTGGAAGCTACACTCTAAAAAATGCTGGGTTATTTATTTATTTTTTTTACCCAAATGCTGGATTCAGCCCATTGGGTCATTTTATTTGGTTATTTTTAACATTTTTACCCAGGTGCTGGGTTATTTTTTATCCCAAATGCTGGGTTCAACTTGTTGGGTCATTTTATTGGGTTATTTTTTACCCAGGTGCTGGGTAGTTTTTCTACCCAACCACTAGGTTAATCCTGTCTCTGATAAAACAACCCAGCTGCTGAGTTACAATCAGAACGTGGGCTTTTTGAGTCCTACACTCTAAAAAATGCTGGGTTATTTTTTAACCCAAATTCTGGGTTCAGCCCGTTGGGTCATTTTATTGGATTATTTTTAATATTTTTACCCAGGTGCTGGGTTATTTTTTACCCCAAATACTGGGTTCAAATTGTTGGGTCATTTTATTGGGTTAATTTTTTAATATTTTTTCACCCAGGTGCTGGGTAGTTTTTCTGTAACTAAGTCGCTACATCATTTTTAATGCTGGGTTATTTTATTTTCTACCCAACTGCTGGGTTAAGCCTGTCTCTGATGAAACAACCCGGCTGCTGAGTTACAGTCAGAGTGCTGGCTTTTTGAGTCCTCTACAAGAGAGACCGGTGCACTTCTTTAGTGAAACAGAGGTTTGTATACATTTTATTAGTTTTTGGGGTCACTCACGGCATCTTTCAGCTATGAGTGAAACACTAGGCCGCGGTCTGAAGTTCACAGTTAACCCAGCGAACGGCAGCCCTTCACCAGCTCAGATTTTGGCGACACACCGTCACGGGAATTAGCGCTATTTCAGTAAAAAGTGAAGAGAACGGTTGAATACACAACAAAATCTAACATTTAAAAGTAGAATTTTAATTTTAATGTCTAAAATGCTTGTTAAACAAGCTTAAATATATTTAATATTGTAAACTACGCTGTATTCACCCAAATAAATTCAATTTGTCTATTATTTTGTCCATGTGTTCCTGCTTAATAATAAATGTTCATTTTTTGATTATTGCTGTTGTGTTTTTTAATAAGTTCCAGTCCATTTTAAACCAGCAATATAATAATTTTTAAACGGTAGTTGACTTAAATAAAATAACCCAGCATGTTTGGTAAAAACATTTAACCCAACCAGCTGGGTCAAAATAACCCAGCATGTGTTCTGTCCAATATTTACCCAGCGCTGGGTTGCCAAATAACCCAAGTTGGGTTGTTTTTAACACAGCATTTTTTAGAGATTACAGTTTATAAAGTTTTAAATCAGGATATTTTTCTTACACAAATGCATCGATTCACTTCAGAAGGCCTTTATTAACTCCGCAGAGCTGTGTGGAGTACTTTTTATGATAGATGGATGCACTTTGTTGGCCTTCGAAATCTCAACAGCCATTCACTTCCATTATAAAGCTTGAAAGAGCCAGAACTTTTTTTAATATAACTTTGATTGTATTCGTCTGAAAGAAGAAAGTCATATACACCTAGGATGGCTTAAGGGTGAGTAAATCATGGGGTAAGTTTCATTTTTGGATGAGCTATCCCTTTAAAGGAATAGTTTAACCAAAAATGAAAATTGGCTGAAAATATACTCACCCTCAGGTCATCCAAGATGCTTGTAGTTGATTTTTCACATTGAAAATAGGTTAAGCATATTGCATTTTGTACCATACAGTTTGCTCTGAAAGTATACTGTGCTTTTCTGGAATACAATAGGTAATAGGTGCAGAACATGGTTTCAGCATCTAATTAAACAGGCTCTGTTACCAGCCAAACCATTAACTGAACCTAATGAATCAAGCAGAGGCAGATGATCTGAACAACATCAACATAAAACTGAGCAGGTGGATGTTTAGCATTTAGCTTTGTGTTGAAGTGGCTCTTCTCCTCATGATGAGGTGAATTTATAGTTCCCCTCTTTTTCTGAGTCACGAGCCAGCTGTTAGCAAAGACAGATGAAGCGTCTCTAGCTGAATCATCAGGTCACGAAGCGTGAATCATCGTTTTTCACCTCATGGGTTTGCGTGAGAGGCACTCGTTCGGTAAAGTGTTGGTATTTTACACTGTTGTTGTTATATTGAGTTTATAGGTTTCCTGTATCAAATATGTCAAACTTCATATGAAAGTTTTAAATTTTAAGCAACTGTCGTTGAGGGGAATGGGAATGCTAATGCTAACAGACAGCTTTCTTTAGTTATTAAGATATACAAGTAATTCCGTCCAATTTCTGTCTAATCCGTGGGTTGAATTATATAAAATAGTAGTGGCTTCCAGTTGTGTGTTTCCACTGAAGCATTGATCTTTACTGAGTGCTTTACGAGAGAGAAAAACGCTTAATCCACCGCTTTAATGATCTTCTGTCAGGCGGCCCCATCTGTACAGTGTTTCTGCCAGCGAATGAATGAGGTTTTCGAGAGCTGAGAGTTGAGTAAAGACGGATTACACAAGATTTGTGGGACCTTAAGACAGAAAGAGACATGTAAATGCGTCGTTCTAGGTCTGTTTCTGTGAGTGGCTGTTTAATTGAGACTAATATGTATATATGTGTGTGTATGATTTTGAAGTAAACTGTTAACTATGTGTCGTTAGGGGGTATTAATATCTTATTCATTGTGAGACAATTGTCCTCTGACGAATGAGACTCATTTGCAGCTGACAGAGGGAAACATTAGTTCGTCCCGTTGCAGATTCGAGCCCATTAGAGTCGTGGGGACTCGGTGAACTTATTCAACGGGAACATTTTAATTTGATTTCTGCAGAGCAGGTCAGACCACTTTTTTGACATTTGTTTTCGAGCTTGCTTTCCCCGGTTTATAATAAGGATGTGCAAAAATGCACTTTTTTAAGTGTCTAGTTGAGTAATTGGTGTTTATAGAAGACCTGTTTAATTAAGAAAATATTTTTTTACATATTATTACAATTAAATGTAATATTAAATTAATTAATTTATTTATTTACATTAGATAAGCGTGTGCTTTTATAAAAGTTTATAAAAGTGTTTTTTTTTCTTAGATGCTCTATTTAAATTTGTTTTATTTTCTTTTTAATTTTATTTTTATTTTTTGAATTTTAATGATCTTTCATCAGTTTGAGTACAGGGTTTTTTTCTTAGAAGCAATAAACAAGAAGCAATAAATAAAAAATATAATTTAACTCTATTCAAATTTGTTTCATTTTCTATTTAATGTTTTGAATTTTAATTATTTTTCATCACAAGTTGTAATACTTTAACATTATTTCAATATTTCTGAACACATTTAGTGTTCAAAATAGCAATGGAAAATAAAGTTTCAAAATAAAAATGCATATATATATATATATATATATATATATATATATATATATACATACATACATACATATATGTAATTTTACATGTTAATTTAATAAATGTTAAACTATTTGTAATACTTATAAAGTAGTTATATATATATAGTATAACTTATAGTAGTATAGTAGTATAAGTAGTATAATTTATAGTATAACACTTTTTAAATGGTTTTTATTATATTAATATATTTTACTATTTGTAATACTTTTAAAATTAGTTGTAAATATATTAATTTATAATAATTTATAATATAATATTTTTTCATTTTAATTTATTGTTCATATATATATATATATATATATATATATATATATATATATATATATATATATATATATATATATATATATTCAAATTAGTTTCATTTTTATTTAATTGCCATTTCTTATTTTTAAACTAATTATTTTTATTCATCACTATTTGTAGTACTTTTAAAATTATTTGTAATATTTTAATTAATATTATACATAAATAATACCTTTTAACATTTTAATTATTATATCTTCAATTTTTTATTTATCATTTAATTGGCATTTTATTCTTGTAATTTTTATTTTCGTCACTATTTGTAATACTTTTTATTAATTCTATTAATTCTATATATTTATAAATA
Organism: Labeo rohita; assembly: GCF_022985175.1. Taxonomy (NCBI): domain Eukaryota; kingdom Metazoa; phylum Chordata; class Actinopteri; order Cypriniformes; family Cyprinidae; genus Labeo; species Labeo rohita. The sequence continues at coordinate 36,112,156 of NC_066890.1, forward strand.
ATTCTTGTTTTATATGTATTTTATATATATATATATATATATATTCTAATTATTTTTCATCACTATTTGTAATACTTTTAAAATGAATTTAAACATATTAATTAATACATATGTTCAGACTAGTTTTCTTTTTATTTAATTGCCATTTTTATAATTATATATATATAGAAATGTAGAAGTTGTATATTCTATTCAATTCCCATTTTTATTTTTTATAATTAAATTATTTTTCATGAATATTTGTAATACTTTTTAAATATTATTTTAAAATGTCAATATATATAAAATTTAATTATCAAAATATCAAGTTTGTTTACATTTTTATTTAATTTCCATTTTTTACATTTGAATTATTTTTCATGACTATTTGTAATGCTTCAAATTATTTTTAATATATTAATTATAAAAATAATGTATATATATTTATAACTTTTTATTCTTCTTAGAAACTGAAGCAATGAACAAGTATTTTTTCTTTTCAGAAAAAAGGTTCATTTTCATTTTTAATATAACATCACAGTGTGCATACACAGGTGTGTACATTCAACTGCTAATATTTCATTTTATAATACTATGTTTCCACAGTCCGCTGTGATTTTATTTGACGTGGCTTTTGATGTTACATTTTAATTTGGAAACAAAAACCTCTTTTGTTTAATTAGACGTTGTTTTCAGCTTGTATTCGTCTCGTAAACGGGCCTTTGTGTGTTTTGCGCAGTTAAATTGCGACCGTAGAGTGGAGCTGCGGGATACTGCTGTGTTTATTTTTAGCTTTAATTGTCAATGTTAAACAAAAGGCGGCCGGCACAACCTGAGGAGATTAGATGGGGAATCATTAAAAATATTATTTGCGTGTTTGCCGTGCCGAGCCGAGCCGTAAATGGCGTTTGCTGGAAACGTTTCCTCCTGTGGGCTTTGCAGCCGAGACTCATTTTAGTGTTTTGTTTTGTAAATGTATGGCAACAGTTAATAACCTCATATTCTATGAAAACATTGATTCAGAGCCAATTGAGTCCATGCAGGGATCGGATACAAGCGCTTGCATGCAAAATGTATGCAAACTGCGTCAATGATTTATATGGGACTGAAGGTCTAGTCTCATGAGCTCAGATGTTTAATGAATTAATGAAGGGACCGTGACGTAATGTTAATGTTAAGGGTCTACGGTAAAGCTTTTTAATATTTCAACAGGGCCGTGCCTGCAATACAAGTTTGCGTGTGTGTGTGAGACAGAAAGAGATATAGTTTCATTGTGTTTTAATGGTGGTTTAATGTTAACGTATGTAATATTCTATCACTATTTTCCCAAGGTAAATGGTAATGTTTATTACCATTACTATTGCATTTACAGATATCCAATCGTTTGTTGGTGTAATGTGCATCCACAAGTTCAAGAATCAATTGTTTAATTAGTCAAATCGTCTTGTACATATGAGCCAGTATTTCTTTCATATGATCACTTTGTTTTATTTCAATTTATTTTTACACATTTTTATTTCTATTTGTATTATTATTTTTTATTACTACTTAATTTGACATTTTAACATTTAACATGACATTTAATTTAGCATTTATTTAAATTATTATTTTTTTAAATTTGATGTTGATTATTATTTTTATATTTTAATTTAAAAGAATTTGTTTTAATTTGATGTTATTTTATTATTTTATATTTATATTTTTTATTTAATTTCCTTTTATTTAATTTTTGTTGAACTGGTAGCTGTTTATTAACAATGCTAAAACTCATTAAAACTGAATTAATTTAAATTAGTTTTCATTTGATTTAATTTCCTTTTTAATTTTTAAAATTTGAATTATTTTTAATCACTATTTTTAAATATGTTTTATTTAATTTTTTTTTTATTTGTATTTTTGGAAACTAAAGCAACAAACAAGTTTTCTTCAAAAAACAAAACTGTACACAGGTTGTTGTTGTTTTATATTTTTATATATTTTTATATATTTATATTATATATGTTTTTTTATATTATGTTATGTCATTATTGTTCAACTAGTAGCTGTTTATTAATGGTGCTAAAACTGAATATTGAATATTTATTTATTTATCCATTCATTCGTTCAAAAGTTTTTAATTTTTATTTCCATTTTTATTTTTTAAGTTTGAATAATTTTATAATTTTATAAATGTTTTTTTATTTATTTTTTAATTTCATTTATTTTGTTATTGTGCATCTATTAATTGTTTATTAACAGTGCAAAGACTCACTCAAGCATTTAGCTTTTATTTTAATTTTACACTTTTATTTAATTTTATTTACATTTTTGTTATTTTATATATTTTTATATATTGCATATATTCTTTAGACATTTTATTATATGTTTATTTTTTTATTTCATTGAATTTCATTATTGTTAAGCTGGTAGTTGTTTATTAACAATGCTAAAACTAACCTAAAATGTATTTATTTATTAATTCAAATTTGTTTTAATTTAATTGTATTTCCATTTGTAATTTTTAAATTTGAATTATTTTTCATCACTACTTTTTAATGTTTTATTTAATTTATTTTTTAATTTGTATCCTTGGAAACTGAAGCAAGAAAACTGTGTACAGTCATTTTATTGTATATATATATATATATATATATATATATATATATATATAATTATTATTTGTATTTGTATTCTGTACTATTATTATATTTTAATTTAAATTAATTTATTTTAATTTGCTATTGTTATTATTATTTACTAATTCATTATTAATTATTTCAGTTATTTTATTTAGTATTTGTATTTTTTATTTTGTATTTTATTTTGTCTTTGTTGAGTAATAGGCTGGTAGTCTTTTATTAAACTCACTCAAACATTTAGATTTTACCAGTGTTTAAAAATCACGAAATTCAGCACAATTCGGGAGGGATGGTTTCCTGAACAGTATGTGTACTTTATTTAGTCAATAATGTCATGTCAGGACTTGTATTTGTGTTCACACATGTGGGCTCTTATCACAGCAGGTGCTGTTTCATTGTGTGTGAGTTTTTAACTCCTCTCAGAGGGTCACTGACAAACTCTTCCTTCAAGAATGTCTTGGATGTTTGCTAGCACCATTTTCAGCCCCTCCTAAGACAATATTAGTTTCAGTATTATTTTATTGTCTCTTATTTCAAGTCCAGTTTTCTCTAATAACAGTTTGTATTGCCTGTGACAGACGTCTCTTCATATCAGTCGTTTTTAAGTTTTTTTTTAATGTCTACTCCATATGCAGATGACTGTCTGAAAAAAAAAAAAGAGACAGATCTAGGACTTCAGTTCCTGTTCAAGACAATGAAACACCACACAAAATGCTCATACATGATGCTAATGCAGTGTATGTTGTTATTTTAGGTCTAAAATGCTTATGCAAGGTCATCCTGAATCCTTTACAGAGCAAATCCACACTGTCAAACAGCATCCCATCATAACTGAAGCTTTTCATTGAGGTTTTCATCTCTGATTCACCTCAAGATCCCCAAATAGTTCTTTTTCAAATTATAATTGTCCTTTTACAAACCTTTACTTTTTTAACCTACATATGATATATATTATTTAAAAGAACATGGTGATTAAACGTATGTGTTTTTAAAGGTAAATCACCGTAAAAGTTTATTGACTAAAGCGATTAATTGTGTTCACGTTCAAAGCAAAATGCTGCGTGGCGCAATTCATATCGAAGCCAGTCAGAATGAGGCGCAGGATTTTGAACCAATAGAATTTCGCAATGGGAGGGGCTTCGCAGCACGACCTGACTTAAAGGAGAAGTCCACTTCCAGAACAACAACTTACAAATAATGTACTCACCCCCTTGTCATCCAAGATGTTCATGTCTTTCTGTCTTCAGTCATAAAAAAATTATGTTTTTTTGAGGAAAACATTTCAGGATTTTCATTGGTGCCCCAATTTTGAACTTCCAAAATGTAGTTTAAATGCAGCTTCAAATGACTCTAAACGATCCCAGCCGAGGAAGAAGGGTCTTATCTTGCGAAACGATCGGTCATTTTTTTTGATAAATAGAAATGTGTATACTTTTTAAGCACAAAAGCTTGTGTAGCACAGGTTCTATTAGTGATGGGTCGTTCTTGAACGTTTCGTTCATTTTGAACGAATCTTTACCGTGACTCGGGAAGAACGAGTCGTCTCGGGGAGTGATTCGTTCAGTCGCGCATGCACTGTAAAAAATATAAAACACAGTTTGTTGAGTCAGCTTAAAATCATTTGTTACCCTGCTGCCTTAAAATTTTAAGTTGATTCAACTCAAATATCTAAGTTGTCACTTAGTATAATTTAACATTTCGAGTCGAATAAACTTTTTTTTTGAGTTGACTGAACCTAAAATTTTAAGGCAGCCAGGTTACAGATTATTTTAAGTTGACTCAACAAATTGTTTTTTACAGTGTGCGCAACATCCTATAGACCAATTATCTGTTTGTAAACATTCAGGATGCGCGCGCAGCATGGTTGCAGAAAACCCGGAGAGATCGCCTTTACAGCTAGAGAATTACAAGGATACGGCACAAAATACTTAGATTTTAAAAGAGTATAGATTATGTTGATTAGATGTCATTTTCAAAATGCTATTTGGATATTACAACAGCTTGTCAGCCAGCCATAAGCAATGTTATTCACCGAAATTGGCGTTAGATAATGGGATAGTCTTACAGACCCGAAACAGGGATGACGTTTTTTTATGGGTGGTTCAGTTGGCAGTCTATGGAGCCATGGAATAAAAGAATAAAAAAGGTAAATTTGATTTTATATTTCAAAATTCTGATTTTATTTTCGCAATTCTGAGATTATATCCCACAAATCTAGAGGAAAAACAACTCGTCGTTCTACTACTGCTTTTTCCCCTCAGAATTAACAAACTCACTAGTTTTGTTAAATCGAGTTATAAAGTCCGAATTAGGAGATATAAACTTGCATTTGTGAGAAACAAAAATCAGAATTGTGAGATAAAATTAAAAAATGTTATGTAAAAATGTTAATAGCACTAGGTTTAAATAATATGTCATGCTGTAACTGTAGAGCTAATACAATACGTCCCCTATGAACAGCATATGTGAATATTATGTAGACCTATTGTTTAAATCAAATTTATGCTTTAAAAGTAGAGTAATCATAGCAGTTTTCATCCATGGTATGTCCGTTTAAACGTCTGCGTTTAGCTTCAAATGGCGTCTTTGACTACAGTATTGTGTAAAAATTATTTGCATTCCGATTTTGACATCAAAAGTCACAAAAATATTTTTTTTCCTCTTATTTCATGGAGTTTACCCATTTACCTCCACTTGTTACCAGTGTTTTTCTGCAACCACTATGTGCCGCAGCTGCAAATGACATCACTGTGACGTCTACTCCAAATTGGTCTATTAGTTTCTGTACTGGAATTATTTCACCTGTTTCGAGTCTTCAGGTGTTTCGAGTCGTTCGTTCATCTTATGGGTCTGTCATGTAATGAACGAATGACTCAAACCTGAAGACTTATCAGATAAGAGGTGAGGTGAGCGAATCATAGACTGAAGACCCAGGTAAACAATGAATTAATCTTTTCTGTTTCTTATAGCATTATAGTTTTGTCTTATTTGTAGTGTGATCAATGTTTGTGTAAGCAGTAGATGTGTTAGGGAAGTAACACGTAACATTTTAATTATATTTTGCTAAAATGAACGAAATGACTCGGAAAAAAGATTCGTTCATTTTACTGAACGAGACTCAAAGGTCCGAGTCGGTAAAATGATCCGAACTTCCCATCACTACTACGAATCACGTCTAAGTTCATCGTCTGTGTACACCGGCTCAAAAAGGTAGGGTATGGTGAAAAACTCCATCTTATTTTCTCCTACAACTTCAGAATCGTCCGACATCGTTGTAGCTTTTTGTTTGTAAACAGCGTTTGTCTTACTTGCACTTTGTTAGTCTTTGCACGTTCGCTTTGTAAACACTGGGTCTGTGGTTCCGCATGACCTTTCGACATGATTCAACAGTACGTAGTGTGAACGCGCATCCCAGAGCCTGTGCAACACAAGCTTTTGTGCTTAAAAAGTATACACATTTTTTATTTTCTGAAAAAAATGGCCGATCGTTTCACTAGATAAGACCCTTCTTCTTCGGCTGGGACCGTTTAGAGCCTTTTGAAGCTGCATTTAAACTACATTTTGGAAGTTCAAAATCGGGGGCACCATAGACGTCCATTATATGGAGAAAAATCCTGAAATGTTTCCCTCAAAAAACATAATTTCTTTACGACTGAAGACAGAAAGACATGAACATCTTGGATCACAAGGGGGTGAGTAAATTATCTGTGAATTGTTGTTCTGAAAGTGGACTTCTCCTTTAATTGTGTTCACATTCAGAGCAAAATGCTGCGTGGCGCAATTCAAATCGCAGCCAGTCAGAATGAGGAGCAGGATTTTGAACCAATAGAATTTCGCGATGGGCGGGGCTTCGCAGCAGGACGTGACTTAATGAAAGCGTTGGGTAGCGTCTCTGATAGATTTTGTCGTACAGAATGCATAAAGAGGCACAATGTTTATGAACATATTATGTTTTCTTTATTTGTATCTGATTATTTACATGTTTTTTTCTTATTAAATAGTTGTAAATAAGAGCATTAGAGCTCTATAAATGTTCTGACTGATTTGACGTGAGTTCGAGTTGGCGGGAAGTTCACCGTATGTTTACACTGAGTTTACAGCGCCATCTTTTGGTAGCTTTTAGCTACTTCATGCACGGACTAACACTTTAAAGCTACAACTTGGTGTAATTTGGTCCTGAATTTGATTTATTTCCATTTTTAACATTTGTTTTTTCTATCATTTTTTAAGTTAAATGCATAAATAGGACAATTATTCAGTCAAGGATTAGAAAATATGGAAATAAACAATGAATGTGCTGATACCTCTCTTCTCTTTTGGCAGGTTTTGAAGCACACTGTAAGCTTGTGAGGAAAAGGTGGCTAAACATTCAGGTGGGTTTCACGTATGTAGCTTATTTTGCAAATATATAGCAATTCTGTTGCTCTGATAACTTTGCTTTTGTTGTTGAGTTGGGTGATGGTAAATATATGGTGTAGTTAATTATATGGTGTTGTTATACTAAATGTCCACTAGAGGGAAGCAGAGGTTTGCTAAACACAGTTTGTAGGTGCTCTGACTTCACCTCTTGCTCATGTTCTGCTTCAAAAAGCGTCTGTGGATTGAATGTGTTTAGTGCGGTTTGTTTACATGTACTTATCAGAAACTGAATTATGTACGTGTAATTGCAAGGACCCACAGAATTTAGTGTATAAATGCTTTTCTGTGTTTAGTTTTTAGGAGTGTATTATGGGGATGAACCGGTTTGTAATTGTGAGGTGAAGTGTTTGTATAAAAGGAGGTTGCTGTGTACTGTCTAATTTAAAGGTTAATAACTCATTTGATGCCGAGGCATTTGAACATTACTTTGGGTCACATTCAAAACAAAATGAACATTAAAAACTTTTCTGTATATACTTTATATATACTATTTTTATAACAAAATGAATAAATTCAATAAAAATGTTCATAAAATTAAAATGATTTAAAATTAGCTCATTAATTTAACATTTGTTAAAATGTATTTCTGAAATGAAAAATAGTATTGAATTAATTTGTATTAATTTTCTAAAATAAATCAATAAAAATAAATGCAATTCTAATTAAAATGTAAATAATAAAATGCTTATTATTTACTTTTTGAATTAATCAAAAATGGTTCATTTAAATGTATTTAATAATATAAAATATGGAATAAATATCCAATTTATATTTAATACACACACTTTAATTTACATTTATTTATATATATTATTTATTTATATTTTATGTCATGAAAAAGAGTATTTAATTTTTTAAATAAATTTTATAATAAAATCAGTAAAAACAAATGCAGTTTTAATTTAATTAAAATGTAAATATTAAAATAATTATTCATTTTGAATAATCATTTTTTATTATTCATTTTGAAACATTTTTAATTTTGAATTCATAAAAAGTGGTTAATTGGAAATGTATTTAATTGAAATATATTGAATTTTAATTAATGTATTATTAATTAATTTATATTTTATAATTCACGAATAAAAGTAATTGACTTTAAATAATAAATATCCTATTTATATTTAATTAAATACATAAACATTAAACACGTTTAAATTTAATGTACATTTACAACAAAATTATACAACAAAAATAGAATTAATGTCGTTAGTTAATAGTTAATTCACATATATTTAATTTAAATTTATTCAGTTTTAATGCTGTTTTATTGAATTTATTTTAGAATTTATAATAAATGAATACAAATAACTGAATTTAAATTACAAATATTCTATTTATATTTTAATGCAATGAAAAAGTTTAATTTAATTCATAATGTCATTTCAAATTTATTTTGTTAATTTATTACAATGAGAATTTTAAAAGATTCAAATACAATTTTATTTATATTTAATAAAAAAAGAAGATTTGGTGAACAACAGGTATTAGTCTTAAGCTGCATGTTGATACTGTAAGGTAAATTTTGTTCTAAAAATATGAATTACTGTAATTAGTTAGCTCATGAAATTTCATTTGAATTTAATTTAATTAATTAATTTAATTTAATTTTCATTAGAATTTTTAGACGGTCTTGTTTACATTAGCCACATTTAGCCGCTAAACTTCCTAACTACCACGTTATAAGGAAAGGCGATCGCAAAGATTCATAAAAAAAAAAAACCCTTATACTCACTTCTGCTGTAAGTGAAGCTGGATCACGAATGATTCGTGCGAACATAGACGGATATATGTAGATCGGGAGGCGCATTCCATTCACAAACAAACGTAATCTACTGCATCTTCAGGGCTCAGATGTCGGGAGTAAATGACGACCACTATGTTCATTATTACATCCAGCAACACAACACCTCAATCGCTCAATCTGAGATATTCTTGTCTAACTTACATCCCTGCTCCAGCATCGAAACAATGGAGGTTGGACTGTTACAGCTGATCTGAGGTAAGACGCTCATGTCAATCAACTATCATGGGAGCAGCATCTGTCGGTGTGACGCCACACTGACAGGCATCTGAGAACGGCTCGATTTGAAAAAGGGGATATTATTTTTACAGATTCATTAAAAACCACTGCATGGATTTTTATCATTATAGGGTAGATTTGTACGTACACTGCCAACACACATTAATGTTCAAACAACATGTAAAAGTGAACTTAGCATCCGATGACCCCTTTAAATAGAGCATTTAAAAGAGCATATAGAACAGTAATTAGAGCCCAACCGCTAGACACTAACCGCTAATTTAAAAAATAACCCACGGCAACAGTGTAAAAGTAGTCTGGAGGCTAAAACTAGGCTGCATTTGAGTCTTCAAGGCATTTTGGGGGCACAACATCGTCAAGTAAGTAACTTTAACAAATGTTACAGTATCTACTGTAGTTGTCCGCTAGTAAAAACTGTTTTATTATTCATTATCTGTGTTTCGCCATTATATCCCGTTTACTACAGTTCAGTTAATGGATCACGGGGTTCTGGCTGGTGTGACTGCATGGGGCGGGGCTAATTTGCATATTCATATATCCACATATAGTAAATGAGGCAAGGGGGGGTAGAGTTACATTCTGTCACAAGCTGTTTTAAGGCATGAGAAAATTATTTTCACATAGACAAATAAACAACATAAAACATTTTATTTTCTCTACAGGGGGACTTTAAGTTATTTAATTTTATTGAAATTGAATACATAAATGTGACTATTAATAATAAGAATAGTTTTAAGTTGCATGTCAATACTGTTAATATTGTTTTTAATTTTAAGTATATATAAATATTTAAAAAATGTTTACATTTAAAAAAATAATAAAATTAAAATGACATTTAATAATTATTTAATTTATTTAAATGATATGTAGTTAATTTTAATAAATTAATTACATATAATTACATAATCAATTTGAATTAATAATGAATCATCTATTCATTTAAATGTAATAAGAATGTGGCTATTAATAAAAAGAACTGGCGAACAGCAGGTATTAGTGTTCAGTTGTGTGTTGAGGAAGTAAATGGTGTTGTGAATGCATTTGACTAAATAAAAGCCGAAACCTCATTTCGGATGTGTGAAATGCCAGTAATTATGAGGGAGTGACTATCAGAGTTCACAGCAGGTTACGTCGCACCGTCAGCCCTATAACAGCACCGTCAGCCCTCTCTCCCTCTCCACAACACATCAGTCCTGCTCTCCTCCTCCGTCTAGTTGACTTCAGAGAAAGAGCGTGTTCGCGGTTAACGTACGGCGGTATGGCTCAGAGTCAGAGCTGCTCTCAGAGCATGGGCGCGTATTACTGCCTCGTTCGCAGGAGGTTCAAGAGAAGACGCAAAAAACGATCCGAACGCAAAGGTAAACATTTGTCTTTCCACATTAAACCTAAATCACGTGGAGTCGCTCTGGATCGAAGGTTTTACATAAATCTTCAAACATTTGTGTAAACGTTTAATCGCAGATGTTTGTGTTTACGTAACAGTTTGCCTTTTGTTTGACACTTGTTTTTTCTCATTTTGTTTGTTTGCTTGATTAACTGTTTAAACTGGAATTTACAAAAAGCTCAACTAAATGATTTATTGACTTTTTTTTTTTTTTTTTTTTTTTTTGAGTGGATTTAACTTCTGTTTGCGCAAATTGTGTGTTAGTATTAGTATTGTTTGCAATGCTTTTATTAGCGATTTATCAAGCCAATATGTAGGTTTATTATCTTGGAAAACCTGAAAATGTTTTGTCATTGAGTGGAGTGGAACAGTAATTATATATAAATATATATAAATTATATATAAATTATATAATTTTAAATTGAGATTTTCTTTTGTTAATAACCCACAGCAAACACAATATTTAGAGTTGTGTATATTTGATTTCTGTTTGTACAACAAATTATTTCTGATGCTTTATATCAGCATTAATAACAAAGCAAACTTGGTTCATTATTTAACTTTTAATTTAATAAAAATATATTTAATGTAAGTGTATTTAATTGTAGTTATTAAATGCAATTTAGAATTAATAAGTTAATAAAAAATAATTAAATAGAACTAATAAATATTTTATTTATATTTTAATAATATAATAGCAATTGTAATTAATTGAATTCTGTTTAATTAATAATGTAATTTTAAATGTATTTTATTTATATTTAATCTAATTTCAATGAGAATTTTAATTAAATATATATATTTTTTTATATCAGCATCAATAACAACGCAAATAAAAGTCAAACTTGGTTCCAACTGCCACTGTTAAATTTCTATTAAATTAGAATTCATTCATTTCAATAGTAGTCATTTAAAAGTCATTTAAAAGTTTTTCCATATACAAAATATTTTTAAAATATATTTATTAATGCATAAAGTATATTTAATAAAGTAAATATATTAATAAAATATATTACATTTGTTTAACTGTTTAAAATATTTCTTTTAATTTAAAAAAATTATATTTTATAAATATAAATTTTAATTATAATATAATTCTAAATTATATAAGATTATATTTAAGTGTTTAATAAGTGTTGAATAAGTGTTTGATGTTAAAAAATATGTATTGTATTATTTATTTGATAATAAAATCAATAAAAATGCAGTTTTTAAGTTTAATTAAAACATTTAAAATAATAAAATATTTATTATTTACCTTTTGATTTAATAAAGATATATTTAATGTAAATGTATTTAATTATATCTATTGAATATATTTTACAATTTATAACAAATTAATAGAAATAATTTAATCAAATTAATAATTGCTATTTATTATTTACATTTTAATAGCAATAATAATTTGTTTCTTAATTTATTTCATTTTAATGTGATTTTTAAAAAATATTTTTTGATATTTAATCTTATTAAAATCAATAAAAATGCATTTTAAATAAACAGCTAAAATAAAATATTTATTATTTACCTTTTGATTTAATAAAGATATATTAAATGTTAATGCATTTAATTGTATATATTGAATATATTTTATAATTTATAACAAATGAATCAACATAATTTAACTGAATAATACATTTTTTATTAATTCATGTCATTTTAATGTCATTTTTAATGTTTTTTTATACTTAATCTTAATGCAATGAGAATTTTAAATTCTGTTCTATTTAAATGTAATAAAATATAAATAATAAAATAATTTGTGAACAACAGATATTAGTCTTTAACTGCATGCTGATAATGTAAAGTAAATGGAGTAAATATTTAAATGTATATAATTATGTATTTAATGACGTCTTTTAATTTTAATCATTAATATGTTTGACTTAGACTTCATTTAAATTAAATAGAATTTTATTACAAATAGTTGTTAGTTGTTTTATATTATAGATTTGAAATGTTTTAAAAATAAACTAAAATTGTAAAAAAAAAAGTATTTAATTTAAATTTATATAATTATGTATGAATTATGTGAATGAAATGTTTTAATTTTAATTGTATAATTTGCCAGTAATGTAGTAAATATTTAAATTTATATA
>NC_066890.1:36479698-36484698 GCF_022985175.1 Labeo rohita
AACTGGGAGGAACTGCCACCAGAATTCAATCACAGCGAGAACAGGAGACAGGTGTGTGTGAGAGAGAGAGACGGGATCTTCAAGCACCGTTTCATCAGATTTCTTGAAACACATCTGTGTGCGTGTGTGTGTCAGGTTGTGCGATTCGTGCGCGAGTGGAGCTCTCTGACTGCGATGAGGCAGAGGATGGTGAGGAAGAGTGGAAGAGTGTTTCACAGCCCCATCCTGCTTCTAGAGGAGCTCACACAATCCCAGCGACGACACAGCAGCACCTCCAGGCAAGAAAACACACACATACGCACACCATCAAAGCTGGAGAGCTGTGGGACATGTGGGCGGATATGAATCTTATTGGCTCACATGTGGGTGTCAATCAAATTAAGTGTGTTTGTTGGTTTTCCGCCACACTCAGTGTTACACGTAATTATTAAACTCATAGGACATTTATTTTATTTTAAGCTCTATATTTGATTTAGTTTAACATATTTCATATATTATTTTTTTTTTATTTCATAATTTTCTTTGTGTGTGTGTGTGTGTTGTGTGTATTTTTCACTGAAAGAAGTTATGTTCATCGAGGTTGCACTTATTTGGTCAAAAAGTGTAAAAATTGTGAAATATTATTAAAATTTAAAGTAACTTCAATATTTTAATGTTTTAAAATGTAATTTATTCCTGCAATCAAAGCTGAGTTTTCAGCATCATTACTTGAGTCTTCAGTATCAGTTAGAAAGTTTAAAAAAAAAAAAAAAAACACATTTATTTTAAATAAACATCTTGTGTAAAATTGTGCCAATGCTGTCACTTTTAATTTAATTCTGAAGAAAAATATTAATTTCTTTTAAAAATAAATTTCACTGACCCAAACTTATGTATATTTTTGCATATTTTTATTTTTCAAGTTTTTTTTTTTTTTTGTTTCGCATTTGTGTATTAATAGATATATTCTTGTATTTTTGTATTTATTTATGGGGTTTTCATTTTATTTTCAGTGTTTTTTTTTTCCTCCAAGTTTTATCAAAACAATTTAATATTGTATACTTATGCCCATTTTCTTTTTTTGTTTTTGTTGTTTGTTGTGGTGTGTGTGTGTGTGTGTGTGTGTGTGCGTGCATGCGCTATACATGTATATATGTATATATTTTTTTTTTTTTTTTTTTTATTTATTTTTTATTTCTTGTGTGTGTATAGATATTCTTGTATGTTTGTTTAAATTTATTTTCTGTTTTGTTTTTCTTTTTTTGTATTTTTGAAGTTTTACCGACACTATTAAATAGTGCATTTATGCATATTTATTTTTATATAATTTTGAAATAATATATTTTTTTAATACTGTTTTTATAACTTTTTAAATGTATTATTATTATTTAAAAAATTCAGAGTTTTTATTTATTTATTTTTTGGGGTCATTTTGAAGTTTTATCCAAACTATTGAATAGTGTACATTTGTGCATAATTTTTTAACTTATTTTTTACTTATTATATTTTTTATGTGGATAGATAAACTATTTTTGTATGAAAATTAAAATATGTAAAACAAATTTTATAATTATGTTCACCCTAAATTCACTGTATTATTCATGTTTTTAATTGTATTGTCACAATTTTTTTTTAATAATCTATTTCTGCAAAAGTTTTACCTAACGTGAATAATGTGAGATGTTTGGTGATGTAGTTTTTAATTTAGTAGGTGTTATTTGAGGATTTTCTGACGCATTACAAGTGTCAGTTTGCTGTTCTGTTACATAAACATCAGCTGTGTGTGTTTTGCGGTAGCAGATACTGTACTGCCCTCTTCATGCCACCCTGATGTTCCTTTATGGCACTCAGTGTTCCCTCAGAGTCTCAGTCTCTCTCTCTCTGTGTGTGTCAGGTATCTCTCCAGACAGGATGTAGCTCAGACCTCCATCACTGTGGCCCAGAAAGAGGGCGGAGCTCTCCGCATCATCAACAAGGACAACACTGGCCCCAAAAGAAAATCCACATCTAAACCTACTGACCCCACTGACAGGTCTGACCACTCATAACCACTCATAATTATTATTACTGTTATTATCAAAGGATTTATTATAGAGACTTAGTTATTATCAATATTATTAAGTGATGTTGTTGTTATGTGCGATATTTATGCAGTGTTTTGTGTGTTTTAGAGTTCAATTATGCAGAAATGTTTTATTTATTTATTTCTGCTTTTTGAAAAAAAAAAAAAATAATAATAATAATATTGAATGCTATAGCAACACCCTGACAACCACTCATGAACGCCCTAGCAACTACCTAGCAATTAACTCATGACAACCATCAAGAACATCACAGCAACTGCAAAGCAAGGCAGTAAAAACACTAATTCTAGCATCCGTATAGAAAACCCACTTAGCAAATGTTTCAAACGTTAACTTCTACAGAAAATGATCATTAATGAATATCAAGAACATCATAGCAACTGCATAGTGACAGTAAAAACCACTCATAACACCCTAGCAACCATAAAGCAATGCCCATTTAGCAACTAGTATTTCAAACAGTAAATCCTGCAGAAGACGACCATCAAAAAAAATCATAAATGCATAGAGTAAAAACACTCATAACATCCTAGCAACCACTCATAACACCCTAGTAACCACAAAACAACACCCACTTATCAACTAGTGAGTACTTCAGACATTAAATCTTTCAGAAGGTGAATGTCAAGAACAACCATCAAAAACTCATAAATGCATAGCAACAGTAAAAACACTCATAACACCCTAGAAACCACTCTTAACACCCTAGTGACCCCTAACAACCACATGGAAACACACTTATCAACCAGTGAGTATTTTAATCAATAAATCCTTCAGAAGACGACCATCGAGAACATACAGAAAAAAAAAAAAATCATAAATGCATAGCAACACCTGAAAAACACTCATAACACCTAGCAACCACTTATAACACCCTAGCAACCACATAGCAAACCATATCAACTAGTATTTCAAACATTAAATCCTTCAGAAGACGACCATCGAGAAAAACCGTCAAATACATCATAACAACTGCATAGCAACACAGTAAAAACACTCATAACATCCTAGCAACCACTTATATCACCCTAGCAACCACAAAACAACACCCACTTATCAACTAGTGAGTACTTCAAACATTAAATCTTTCAGAAGTCGAACTTTAAGAACAACCGTCGAATACATCATAACAACTGCATAGCAACACAGTATAAACACTCATAACACCCTAGCAACCACATAGCAAACCGGCTTATCAGCTAGTGAGTATTTCAAACATTAAATCCTTTAGAAGGTGACCATCAAGAACAACCGTCAAATACATCATAACAACTGCATAGCAACACAGTAAAAGCACTCATAACATCCTAGCAACCACTCATAACACCCTAGTAACCACTTATATCACTCTAGCAACCACAAAGCAACACCCACTTATCAACTAATGAGTATTTCAAATGTTAAATCTTTCAGAAGTCGAACATCAAGAACAACCGTCGAATACATCATAACAACTGCATAGCAACACAGTATAAACACTCATAACACCCTAGCAACCACATAGCAAACCGTCTTATCAGCTAGTGAGTATTTCAAACATTAAATCCTTTAGAAGGTGACCATCAAGAACAACCATCAAAAAAATCAAATGTATAGCAACATAGTAAAAACACTCATAACATCCTAGCAACCACTCATTACACCCTAGTAACCCCCAACAACCACTCATAACACCCTAGCAACCACAAAGCAACACCCACTTATCAACAAGTGAGTACTTCAAACGTTAAATCCTTCAGAAGACGACCATCAAGAACAACCATTAAAAAATTCATAACAAATGCATAGCAACACAGTAAAAACACTCATAACATCTTAGCAACCACTCATAACACCCTAGTAACCCCTAACAACCACTCATAACACCTGAGCAACCGCATAGCAACACCCACTTATCAACTAGTGAGTACTTCAAACGTTAAATCCTACAGAAGACAACCATCAAAAACAACGATCAAAAAAATCATACATGCATAACAACAGAGTAAAAGCACTATAACATCCTAGCAACCATTCATAACACCCTAGTAACCACAAAGCAACACCCACTTATCAACTAGTGAGTACTTCAAACGTTAAATCTTTCAGAAGACGACCATCAAGAACAACCATCAAATACATCATAACAACTGCACAGCAACACAGTAAAAACACTCATAACATCCTAGCAACCACTCATTACACCCTAGTAACCACAAAGCAACACCCACTTATCAACTAATGAGTATTTCAAATGTTAAATCTTTCAGAAGTCGAACATCAAGAACAACCGTCGAATACATCATAACAACTGCATAGCAACACAGTAAAAACACTCATAACATCCTAGCAACCACTCATTACACCCTAGCAACCACAAAACAACACCCACTTATCAACTAGTGAGTACTTCAAATGTTAATTGCTTCAGGACACGACCATCAAAAACATATCAACCGTATAACAGTGCAGTAACACCCACTAGTTGCTAAGTGGCCGTTGCTATGTGGGTGTTGCTATGTGGTTGCTAGGGTGTTCTGAATAGTCATTTCAAACACTAAATCTTTCAAAAGGCTAAATAAACTCAGGGTTTGATGAAGCGGCCACACGCGTGATCTCAGCGAGTTCTCGACACCTGGAATGAGAGAATAACGTGGCAATCTCTGATGAAGTCATCACCACGCTCGCGCGCTCGCCCCGTCAGCCACGCCGTGGCTTTTTGATCATATGTGACAGCTGTTTCCTTTCGTACTTTGTCGCCGCGTGAGAAAGTCATCAGACTTTGTTGTCGCGGCGATGAGATCTCAAACCGCGACGGCTGCTGCCCCAGGTGTAGCTAATCCACAAATGGAAATGAATATATATGTTTTTTCACTTGGCTTTTGGATCATCAAATGACTTTCCTCCCGCGGTCAGGGTGGAGACTGTCGCTGACAGATACATATTTATGAATTTGCA